>NW_027464605.1:4610000-4648257 GCF_043290135.1 Rhipicephalus microplus
ATAAAGCGTCGTGAGCAGAGTTTTTTTTATCAATATGAAGACTATTTTTATTATTCACCGTATATTACTTTCTACTGTTTAATCAAACTCACCGAGTTCAACAATGGTAGGATTTCGCTGATTCACCGAACGCCACTGAAGAGGCTTACCTGCATAGGAAGAAAAAAGAGAAAACGTAAATAGTATTGATACAGCACACAATCATGAATTGACGATATGATCAAACTCACAGAGACCAAAGAAGTACTCGCGGGTGCAAGACATGTAAGCAGGTCTAATGAATCATGCAAACTTATTTTCCGGATGTTATATAGTAAGAAAATTACATGTAAACTTTTGTTGCGATATAACGCCTCATTCGTAGAAGGCTGCTGCAGTTTAGTCCTCTGTCACTTCTAAGTCTATAAACTTTATTTGTTTTCTCCTCTCCCATATTATCGAAACCCTTCTTTTCGAAATTCATCTTCACATCAGTGGAGTACAGAACATTGTAAACAAATCAAGTAATCGTATAATGCTCCGAAACACAGCATAGTTTTCAGCCCACCTGCTGTCTTCTTTTTTTTAATACGAAAAACTGCCCTTTGGCATAGCAAACATACATAAAAACGACACAGGTTAATCACACATAGATAAACAAGTCGCACGCATGCATAATGTTAAACAGAGTTCGATGGAACGGTCCTCTTATCCACTCTTGTAAGTCCGGAGGGCGACCGGGACGGTGACCCGTTGTAAGAAGATAACGAAGGCGCGCTTGCTCTAGGCCCGGACACGACCAGAGCAAGTGTGTCACGTCAACGGCAGTTATAGGAGCATCACAAAAAGGACGGGTGGTTCCATACGCTGCGTGGTACTGTAGCGGCCAGTGGCTGGTAGCTGCCGGCGTCAGAGCAACCCCAACTCCAAGTCTCCGAAGCGGTACCTCCTCTAAGCGGGTAAGCCCACCAGGGAGGTCCGAACAACACGGTGGTATGAGTGCTCGTGTGGTGCGTCGGTGACATTCCTTTTGGCACAGCAGTTTACCGTAGTTGTCTTCGGGAAATGGTGGCAGTAGGTAAACTATGGCCGGAGAGCGAGTGGCAGAGTCCTCCTCTAGCTGAGCAGACATTGCCGCTCGTGGAACCCATTCGATGCGTATGTCCGTGCCAATGTTCCTTGCCAGCTGATGAATGGCGTCTGCAAACGCCGTTGATCGGGCCGCACGGTGGATGTCGTGAATTGCTTCCTTAGAATCGGTGCGAAGGACAAGCTGAGAGTACTGGTTCGTTTCAATGAAACGCCGCAATGCGTTGAGGCCGTCCCGTATAACGGTGAGTTCAGCGAGAAATGTCGGTGGTTCAGGCTCAGCTGCATCATCATCATCAGCAGCCTGACTACGTCCACTGGAGGACAAAGGCCTCTCCCATGTTCCGCCAGTTAACTCGGTCGTGTGCTTGCTGCTGCCAATTTACACCCGCAAACTTCTTCATCTCACCTGCAACCTAACCTTCTGTCTCCCCCTAACCCACTTGCCTTCTCTGGGAATCCACTTAATTACCCTTAATGACTAGCGGTTATCCTGTCTACGCGCAGAAACTTGGAGACTTGCAAAGAGGGTTCAGCTTAAATTGAGGACGACGCAGCGAACAATGGAAAGAAAAATGGTAGGTGTAACCTTAAGAGACAAAAATAGATCAGAGTGGATTAGGAAACAAACGGGAGTTGAGGATATCATAGTTGAAATTAGCTGCATACGTGCATGTTTGTCTTGCCTGTGGTAGTTGGGGGCACACCGAGGCGGTAGGAACCATGGCATTGGTGATACTGGCATCGACATATCTTACAAGAGTATCTGGTGTGTTGTCGGTGCGATGAAGACGGGAGACCAACGCAGTCACCTGGCCAAGTGGCTTGTTGTCCGTGAGCTGTGTACGCTGCCATGGAACAGTAGTGGCCGTAACGGTCGGAATGGGAACTGTGCATCCCATGCATCGAGCTAACGCTGCGACGCTTGGAAATGTTGTCAGTTTCTGTGCACGGACTGAATGGCACTGATGTACCAATTCATCAATCGTGTTTAGTTGTGATTCTGCTTGTCGAGTCGGAATCATCATCATGCGCGGACGCCCAGTGATCGCACGCATAGCTTCATGTATAATACTTTCGAGACGTGCCCATTCTACTTTTGTTCGATGGTGGAACTGGGCCTGGTACACAAGGCGTGGTTGAAGAACAGCTTTGACAAAGTGGCGTGCCATTGTGGTGCGTGCGCCATGCGATTGTTTGTCTTCTTAATAGGAAGAGTTTTTCCACTTTGATGGTATGCTGTGATTTTTAACAAAAAAATCTAGAAAAGATTCCATACGACTTTTCTTCATAACGGCAGCAAAGAGTCGTGAACAGCAAAAATCTATGATATCACAAATCGACCCATACAGAAGCAAAGATTCTGAATTATAACAATATAGCTTCTTTTCATAAAGGAAATAGCCGCACATATTTAAACACAGTAAAATTAAGCGCATTGACGTACGGTGGCATCTTTTTTTAAAAGGCATACTTCCGAAGTACGCTACATTTATGGCAAAGGTTGCTTTTTCTTCACGATTGGAATTGAGTACTCGCAAGTGGCTGTATACGTTCGATCCTTAGCTTTGAAAGGTGGCTGATATTTACTTGTGGAGCTTGAAAACTACCCCTAGTTCTGTAAGAAGAAGCGGCGCCCACAAGAGCACGCTCTGTGTTACGACCTTAACCCTATCACGGAGAAAAACAAAATGAGCAAGCAAAGTGCTTGAGCAGAAAAGCCAGCTAATCAAAAGACAGGAAAGCAACCAAGATAAAATGAAGGCTGCGTTGAAGCCTCTTTTCACACGGTGTTTAGCGGGCAGCATTTCAGTGGCGAAGCTCCTTAAGTCGTGGGTTGTGCGTCCGCGATGTAAGTAAGTAAGTAGTAGTAGTAGTAGTAGTAGTAGTAGTAGTAGTAGTAGTAGTAGTAGTAGTAGTAGTAGTAGTTAGCCACCTTCACGGCCGGACTAGAAGAGCGGAACGCACGCACTATTTTAAATTGAGGAGGAAACCCGCGCATGCTAGTCATAAATTAAAAAAAAAACGTTGTTTCTGATGAAATAGCCTACAGAGACGAGTATTGGTGGCTTAATCTCCAAATAAAATGGCCTTGAACTTAGTGCTTACTAAAACAAACTAGTAAAAGAAGGGCGCACTTTGAGCACTATCTCAACAAAAAGGTTTGCCACGTTAAACTCACTGGGTGTAACCTCCTTGGGTTTAAAAAAAATTTGCTGGAGTGGAAGCTCCTGCAATGCTGTGCCAGCAGAAGTGAAGCCAACTTTCACCCTCCAAACATCTCAGAAACAGCCTGTTTTCTGGCAGTGCCAGCTTAGACATCAAATGGCTTTGATTCGTTTGTCTAAAGGCTACGTTAAATATATACTAAAAGATAGTTGTTTCCGATAAAATAATCCGCAGAGACAAGTATCGGTGATTTATTCTTCCATTAAATTTGCCTTAAAGTGGAGGCTGACTAAAGAAAAAAAGTAACACAAGGACGCACTTTGAACACTATCCGACCCGAAAAGGTTGCCATGTTAAACTTCTTTAGCGTGGGAAAAAAACGCTTCTGCTCAACTGCCGAACGCCAATAGCTAATCATGCCCCTAGTAAGATGGCTGCCTCTGTCGCCAAGCTGGAAACAAAACAGATAAGATTGCCTTACATGCTGCGAAACAGTCTTGATGCACAGCAGTCCACATTGTATGGACTGGCTTGTATACGGAAGATATCATCGATATAACGCATCTCACAATGTCGCGTTATTGTTACTCTTTCTCTTGACAATGAACGATTTGCATCCATACGTTATTCAGACACAAATGCTTGCGTCATAGCTAAGGCGTACTGACGACAAGTATTCGCCTTAAGTGATTTTTCGAATTTGCTTCATATATGCCGTCTCCACAGAGGATTACTCATCCGTTGCTGCAGTTTTCGCGAACTAAAAGTGGGAGATCCCACGTACTGTGGGAATCGATGATATGCCAAGCACGAATGAGGAAGGTTGATATGTCACTTGGTTACGAGGCGGACGCAAATTATGCCATACATGACTTCCATGGCGTGATTATCATGTTTGCATGTGTCATTTACCTTCGTCGTCTATTCACGTCGCGGGATACCAAATTTAGTATCACGTGACGCAATATGTGGAGCTAGCGAAATGGCCGTGAGCACGCTTTGAGCGTAGCATGTGGCGATGCTTTACATAATACGCATGTCATCACTATAATGTTCGACGTGGTATTTACCTTCGACATCCATTCACGTCCCGTATTACAAATTTAGTATATGTGAAGCTAGCGAAGCGACCACAAGCGCTCTATGAGCGCGGCGTGTAGTCATGACTAGTCATAACATGAAAATCATGACATGCGTGTCATGGTTTCCTTGTCAGGGCCTCTCACTTACGTTTGCCATGCAGTCATGTTCTACAATACCAGTTTTACAAAATGTCGTGAACAACAGCAGCAAGACCATGAATTGTGAATCACAGCATTCATGACATACATTATTTCGATGGTTTGTCTAGAGAATCATGTTCATTATACAGTCGTGTTATGTCATAAAAATTTGGTATCGAGACGGCTAGGAGAGCTAAAAGTCGTTAGCGGCTAGACATACATACATACATACATACATACATACATACATACATACATACATACATACATACATACATACATACATACATACATACATACATACATACATACATACATACATACATACATACATTTACACAGACAGCCAGACCGACAGACAGACAGACAGACAGACAGACAGACAGACAGACAGGCAGGCAGACAGATAGATAGATAGATAGATAGATAGATAGATAGATAGATAGATAGATAGATAGATAGATAGATAGATAGATAGATAGATAGATAGATAGCAAGATAGATAGATAGATAGCAAGATAGATAGATAGATAGATAGATAGATAGATAGATAGATAGATAGATAGATAGATAGATAGATAGATAGATAGATAGATAGATAGATAGATAGATAGATAGATAGATAGATAGATAGATAGATAGATAGATAGATAGATAGATAGATAGATAGATAGATAGATAGATAGATAGATAGATAGATAGATAGATAGATAGATAGATAGATACGCTCAAATTCACCGAAGTTCACTAAGAAATCAAAAACTTATACACAACCGACAGACTATACCCCAATATATATCCGACGAATATATGCAAGATATGCCATAGTGAGGTTGCCACATTAAATCACATGCTCTGGGACTGCGCTAGAAATCCGCAAGGTGCTAAATCCGGAACCCTTCCGCCGCGGTTGGCCGCTGCCCTGTGCAGCCCGAGCCTCGGTGACCAACTCTGGGCCGTCCAGCAGGCCCGCGAGGCGGCGGTCAGGCAAGTTCTTGACGTCCCCACGCGGGAGACCTAAGGTCCGGTTGGCGAAAGCTCTACCGGACTTCCAATAAAGTTCTTACCAACCAACCAACCAACCGACAACGAGCCACCGCTATAGTTCCGGGGGTAGGTGTTGCGTTGTTTAGCTCATGGGCGTGGGTTAGAGTGCCAACCATACCACCCACAATATGATGGGTGCGACATGCAATAGCAGTAGCGTACTCGGCCTTCGGTGCACCGTAGGTTATCTAAATCCATCTAGCATGCTCCTCTACGAAGGGTCTCATAATGATTGGCCCACGAGAACGCAAGTTCGGAATTGTACGGTTAGTGAATGTGAACGACTGAAGTATCGACAAGTGTCATCATGCGTGGTGAACAGCCATCATGTGCAGGTACGGTGTTTCTTTCTGCCTTTCTCTCCTTTTTACTAGCCTCCTCCTCCACTTTCTAAAGCAAGTCAGGAAAGCAGAACTTTTTCGCCCCCACAACTTTAATTTTCTCATCACTCTGTTGTTCCCACAAAGCTTCAAACTTATTTCCGTATCCTCTTGCAGAGTAATTACGAAGACCTACTTTGTCGGCAAGTATGGAAGGATTTACTCTATAAAAATGGCGAAATAAAATAAATCTTGCGTATGAGTGTCAGTTTGCTTCAGTGTGTTTTCCGTATATGTCAAAGTTTTATACTCAGGAAAATACACAAAAAAAGTATTTATTCATGGCGCTTCATTTTTAAAATAAATGAATACTAGAGGAGCATGGCCACGAGATTTCAGCACGGAGATTTCACAGCTTGGACGTAGTAAATTTGCAGCCTTATTCATTTGCATGCAGAATGCGCAAATTATGAAGTGTTCGTTCATATGCAAAACTTAAGCAAAGTGGTACGAACAGCATCAGATGTATTGTCGGGCCATAGGTTTGTGTGGGCGTCAGGAAAGAGTACTTGTGGATGTACTGTGACGCAGCATATATGTAAACCCAAACTCACCAAAAGGAGAAAAATCATGGAATATAGCAAACAGCATGAAGTGACATAATAAAAGAAGACTTATTAAAAAAATCGCTCGCGCGAGAGGAACAGGCGGCAATTCATTGGTTTTAACAGCTTCGTTCTGACACGCCAGGGAATTAGGAAATGCGCGCGGAGGTCAGTAATGAACAACCAGCCTCTGTGCGTCCGAGCGTCGGTCGGAAGCAATTAAGCGACGGTTTAGTGTTGCTTAAAGAAGAAAAAAAACGAAAAGCGGACCTAATGAAATCGAACTTTCTTGCCATCAGATGCAAATGCCCACACCAGCACTGGGCAACACCGTTGTGTGTGATAGGTTCAGGCATGGCGCAAGACAGACATCTACAGCGCCAGCAGTAACGGAAGGGGACAAAAAAGCAAGTCTGTGATAGAGGAACTCTCCAGATGGGCGGCTCGTACGTAACCAATACCACCGCGGCCGTTCCCTAACGGCGACTGTTGGGACGTCGGCATCGTGCAGTCCACCGGCTTCCAACAAAGCAAAGCAAGCGGCGAGTAAATTAGGCGCAGCCTCCTACAACGGCGACCGATTTCCCCGATGGTTCCCCGGGAACGGCCCTGAACTTCTCGGGAAGCTGCACTCTCTCTCATACTAGCGTCTCACGGGCAGTTTGGCGAAAACGGCTTTCTTGACTGTGGCCCACCACCGCATTCGACGCAGCGCCTCGTATCCGTTACCCTAACGAGTAGGTCCGGCCGTTCTATGCCCCTTCCTCTTTGCCCCCCCCCCCTCTCTACCTTCATACCCTCGCACGCTTGCTCGTACCCCGAGCAATTTCTCTGCGGAAACGGTGTCACACTCATCCTCTGCCCATTACTTTCGCCCTCTCTTACATTCGTACAGAGGCTTCACCTTCGGTTCCACATCCTATCTCATTCGCGGCAGCCGCCATCTTAGCTCTTCCAGTAGGTGCAACACTCTACTTTCAGAGTACCTTCGGCTAATACAGTGTGGGAAATGTGAACAGCACTGAATGAGAAAACACGGAGAGAATATGGTGATCTGGTTCTGGCTTCTAGTATGTATAGCCAGGTCGAAGAGTCTCGCACTGACGTTGCGTGTAACGAACGCATGTTTCGGCTAGTTTCGGCCACACTGCTCTACGAATTGCACAATTACTTTCGTAATGCAGAAGGGCTGCGTGGGCAACGAACCAGCCTGTCTGGGCGGACAGACATGCTGTTGGTAACATATTCTAGTTAACTATAGTAACAATGATGCATGATATATAGGATAACTTTTGACAGATATGATATATTATATGATAACTGGTGGTTCTGAGTATTTATTCAGGCATGCATATTTCATCATGGTTTGTTCTACCTTGGTCTCTTCTTTTCTTTTATCTTTTTTTAACACGGGAGATTGTAAACTTATTTTGGGACTAACGGAATTCGGGCAATAATGCTGCCCTAAAAAATACCTTTGCCGATTTATCATAGTGGCGCCTGCATGCAAAATATAAAAAAAGACAGATTCCTTCAAAATAAACTGTAGCACCCCGAAATTATGTATTTGGTGCCGAATTCCGGATTACTTCACCTAAGTATATTTGCTTGGGCTACTTCATGATTAAGAACAAAACAAGAAAAGCAGACAAACCCGTAGCTTGTGGTGGAGAAAGAACGCGGATAACTTAACACAGTTAGTGGGCGAAAATGACGCACTCTTACAGTGTTTAAAATATGTCGACTCGCGACATGTGCACGAACAACAATCTTCTCTCAGTCCCTTGTAGGTTGTGTTTTTTGTTTTTTTGTTTTATTCACCTTTTTTACGATAGCTTAGAAATATGCTTGAGTATCGCATTCTGTGTGTTTGACCGATTCTCCCTTGTGTTAGGTCAATGCCGCGTTGCGTCTGTTTCTGTAAATAAATGAATAAATAAATGAATAAATAAATAAATAAATAAATAAATAAATATAATGTAGCCGTCTAGCTTTAGTGAGTGAGTGAATCTGTTGTAAAAGGACTAAACACTGAAATTAGTCTGTTAGGGTTGCCCCGAATTACAGAAAATATTGAGCATCTGAAATATACTTGCTTTACCATCAAAACTAATGCCCTAGAATCTGCATTTCCCCCAACTTTTAGAGTCGTACACCTGAGTACATCTCAGGCCCCACCTCAGCGTCTTCTGGAAAGCTTCCTCTTCTCTAACGTATTTTCTCTCCCGTGACGCCCACACTCACTCGCACTCTCAAGATTTAAAGTTGGTTTTGCCACACGTAGAGTAACATTGCGGAAAAGCAAATGCGACACGGATTAGCAGTGATGTTTCCTGCACTCGGTACGTGTACACTCTTTCTGAAGTTTCAACGAATGCACATTATTCAGTTCGCAATTAGCACTGAAAAAATTGTGTTGCGCAAATATTCCGATCCTCCCGAAACCTGTTGCAGTATGCCAGTGGCATTGCCAACAGGATTATTTGGACCTCCTCATAGGGACCACAGCCCAAGGTCACATATGCTTTGATGCCATGAAAACGCCGCAATATTTAGTAACCTTTCGCAATAAGCGACCAGACAATGAGGTTCTGCAAGAATTTAAAAAAAACGAATTATATATTTGTAATACCAAGCGTAATCGTATATCTCGCAGAATTATATGACTCGTAGCATTCGTATCTTAAGCTTTGTCTGGCATCAATAAAGAAGAAAAGTACTTTTATAAGTATTTTTTTCAGTTTCTATCGTTTTGGATGCAATTTGTGCCAGCCAGCGAATAGACTGAAGGCAATCGTCGTAGATGTGTCCTAATGTACAAAGCACTTCGTATATAGAGGGAAAATGTTTTGTCGTATTTATTTATAAGACTTGGTGTTTTAGTGTCGGAGTATTGTATATGATGTACTGGTTGTACTGCGACAACGCTGTTTTACTCATGAATATTTGACCCAGTTGTATGCTTAGTCTTTTCGAGTGATAAGCAGTAGTTGGTGCGATATTTGCCAACCAACATGCCTTTAAATCGTATCAAAAATAAGAACAATAAAAAAGATAAAACTTGAACTAGGGCCTCATGGCGCTAAAGCCGCTTCCTTCAAGTCTTCGTTTTCAACTGAATTTTAAAAAAAAAGGAACAAGAAATTAGTTCGAATGTAAGGCACTTATCGCAAGGGAAGATTTCGTATCTCGATGCTGTGGACACCGCGTAGTTGTGGAAGCGCATTTCACTCGGCTAATCTCGTCAGAATGCTGACGAGGGCGGTGCGTGTTTGCCAGAGACAACACAGCTGCCTGCAACTCGAGCGTGAGACTCTCATTAGCGAATGCTCTGGGACGCTTCTGTCTGAGATAAGCCAAGGACAATGTATTTGTGAGCACTGGAAGACAACTTGGCGCTTTTCCTGAGCCTCGAGCTGTCGGGAAAGGATATCAGTGCCCCCTAGCGACCCACATTCACTCACACGACTGCGCGCGTGTTGTCCTGGCTTTGGTTGATGCTATCTTGGCCGTTATTTTGAATTGTTCATTTCTCATATTTAACACTTGCCCTCGATCTCTTTCATTAGTTTAAAAAAACACCTGAGCTAACAAATTAACAGTATTTCGTTAACTGTCTGGTTCTTGGCCGATCCCCTAGCGCGGGTGTGTGCCACAGTTTTTAAGCTCTTCCTTCCAACTTGGCTGCCTTGCACAGCGCATAAGTTTAGTGGCTGGTCTTGTCCGTTTTGTTGTTTGTTCTTGTTCTCAATAAAGTGATTCTTTTTTTGTGGCTTTGCTATTTTGTTTTAAACTGGAACAGACGGCTCCAGGTGTTCGCTATATTGCAGGTATTCCCAGTTCTCGAAACCAGCGTTTTCTGAAGGCTTCTATTGGCAAGTACCTAGCGTTAACTAACGCGTGTTAGTTTGTTTTTGTACTTTTTATTCATTTTAAAACTTAATTTGTGTACTTATAGTAATATATGTCGTCATAAACGTGCGCAGGCTTCACCATCATGGAGGCGGGAGCAGCAAAGGGTTGTGACAGTGTCTCCTCTCTATTAAGTCAGAGTATGGGGAAGACTTTGCACCCTCCTCTCCTTTTATGTGACTAGAGAAAGCACCCCCCCCCCCCCCCCGCCTCCAGGTGCATGACTGAGCAGATTACGAAAAAAAAAAACTAGTAGCTCGCCCCAGTTAGTGTACCGTCATCTCCTACAAAACATACCGATAAAAAAAGACAGCTCTTGGATTTTGGAAATATCTGCACTGCTGATAAAACTTAACTCCTGAATGTATGGTAACGCTGTTGCAAGGTCGGGTATCGTTAGCGACAACGCTGCCGCACTTCATAAAATTCACGCAAACAGCGTTTCGGAGCTCCTGCATCTTGCATTCGCGCGGCGTTTCTGGGCATATTGATTCGTGTCGCGAGAAAACGAGACATTTCGAGTGCCATATGCGATCTCCTAGTTCGGAGGGACAATCAGTGTTTTCCGTCTTTTCATTGTAAGTTTATTAAACTCTACTTAAGGCAGAGCTACCATTTAATAAAAGGTCTGTTTGGAAATAAGCCCCGTCACGGTGGCCTAGTGGCTGAGGTATACTCGGCTGCTGTCCCGCAGGTCGCGGGATCAAATCCCGGCTGCGGCGGCTGCATATCCGATGGAGACGGAAATGTAGTCCCATGTGCTCGAATTCGAGTGCACGTTGAAGAATTCCAGGTGGTCGAAATTGTCGGAGCTCTTCACTACGGCGTCTCTCATAATCATATGGTAGTTTTGGGACGTTAAACGCTACAAATCAATCAACCGCTTGGAAATAAAGAAAGAATGCACATCGCTTGTATATGGTATTTTTGTGCGTTTGTTTGCACAACGAAAATGTGCTTTGACGTTCCGCGCTTGTCATGCGGAAACGCATGTCGTTCTTGTGAATTTTTTGACGTTGCAGAAAACACCTTGATCATACATGATTGCTTAGCGATGTGATATCTTTAAAGCAAATCAATAAAGTTCGAATTAGTTTTTCATACTAAGAAAGCATTTTTTCCGCTGTCCTAGGTCGTTTAGGAGAAATTCTTCCGTTATTTTTTTCAATTTTATTTTGTTATGCTGCACATTACTGACATTTCGTTCATTATTCGGCACAGGTGTCGTGCTAGTGTTTCACTAGTTCATGGTCAGGCATATGCGCCTCTCGCTAACACTAGGAAATAGAGTTATGTTGTGCAGTAAGGCGGCGAAAGCAAATTGTAGGGCCGAAACAACAGCCGCAGAAACAGTCTCGTGCCTTCTAGGTATATAGGCGCTTCAATCCTTCGCGCGCGAGAGCTTTTCTGAGAAGTACCCGAGAATCGCAAAATACGCTCTCAGAACTATTTCCTGTCACCGGCCTCCCATAAGTAGATTCCGCGCATAGCAACAACATTGATCGTTTCCTTTCTACCCAGTGCACGCACTATACAACACGCAACGTTACCTTCTCCAACTGGCCGCACCACGTTGCTGGCCACATGTCCTAGCACACCCTTCGTCCTTTCTACCTCACTTATCGTTCCTCCATCTCGACGTTCTTTATACTTATCTTTTTACTTGTAAATAGACATTCAACGTGATTCAATCTTGTCCACACTCTTTCGCGTGCTGCGGAAAACCTTTCAGAAACGTTTCGCTTCCTTGCACCCCTCAGCATTCTCGCCCCACTCGATAAAGCGTATTTAGTTTCCAGCTTCACCCGAAACTCCGCAAAGCACTTTCAAGGTCACCTTTTGAGTTCCCACAACGTATCCATTCTGCAGAGCTGATGCCTACAGGTTCATAACTCAACCCCTGCTTTCAAGTCTATCTTTCCGCCTGTATTCCAGTTTTGTCGTCCTTCCTGCTTAGGGTAGGACATTCCTCGGCAGTCTATCGTACATACATTTTCATTCCCCGCAGCTTTTCCCCTTTATATCTGCCATTCTAGGTCTTTCCAACCACGGAATGTAGCGCGCAACAATGCGCCACGGACTGCGACAACACAAAGCCGTTCTGATAGGGGAGAGAAGGAAACCATGCACCCTAGGTACTAAGCATTCCGCGCGCGCGTCTCTATTTTCTTTTCGTCCACGGCGTCTCCATTTCGTCTTCCCTTCCTTTGGGTCGGCGCAAATCCTTCGGAGACAGCTCGCCACCGCACGCCTTCGTGCCGTCGTCCCGCTATTCGTACGGCACGAAGATTGAGTGGCTCGCTACAAGGGACAAATAAAAAAAGGGGACGACTCCTCGCTGCGACGCACAATCCCGCAATCTCGGCGTTCGCAGAGCCTGTAGGTGTACGCCGTCTCGGTGACTCAGTTCGGCGCAGTGAAACCTATGTACCAACTGGGGAACGAAAGCAGCATTCTATGTCTCGTTCAGGAAGTGGAACATCGCTCGATGTACGGCGATAATCTGTACATCGCTTCCCGCATTTCAACCGGGCATTGAATGCTGTGGAAGTGGTGGGGGAGGATAACAATGATGCTCCTTTCAAGAATTTCTCACTTCTGCGTGGGCGCATGGACCGAACTGCGACCTCGCGCACCACTGTACGCAACAACGCATGCAGAAACACCATACGTGGATGGTAAAAGCGAGTGTAGTTGCCGGCTACCGCTGCACTGTTTGGCACAGTTTGTATGCGCGCGTGCTATCAACGTAGGACTAGATTCACCATGCGCAACTTTGTCTTCGTTGGTGACAGTTTCTGTGGAGGATACAGCTCACGGAGAGGCACGCACGCGAGGACGCCTCCATACATTAGGCATACAAACAACAATATACGCCCACGAATGTAACTTTAGACGCGCTAGACCTGGCTAGACCCGTTGGAGGGCTTAGCGGGGTGTTTGGATGTGCTTGCGTTTGAAACGCTTGCCGCGGCTTACGAAAGGGTTCGCGCCAAAGCAAAGTTGCGCCCCGATGCAGCGCGTTTCGCGTCTGAACGTAAACATGAAAATTCAGAAAACACGTTTAACTTACTAGGGAACGAGTATTTGCTAACTCAGTTCTAATTTTTGAGCAGCAAGTGGTAAATACAAAGCACAAGGACAGCATCACAAACGAGCCATACGTCTGCTGAGTGGACTCACAAAGGTAGATGAATAAACAAAAAAACTGGCACATCGTTCACTAGCCGTATTCAGCGGCACGAATTTATGCACGAGGATGATTCCCGCATTGCTGTTTTGTTGTATTGGATACATAGTGAGCACGTCGTCACACATGACTGCCGAGTGTGACCTGGAAATTCAGAATATTTGGGATATGGGGTGCAAACAAAATATAATGAGGTTTAAAGAAGTAATTACGCAAGTTCCATGTGAGAGTACGCATAGGGTATGAGGCTTATCGTATGAATGTAACATTGTTCCCAACTGACAACAACACTGCGAGAATGACAAAAGCTGCGGAAAATAATAATGGTTCGTTAGCCCGGGCACTATAGTTTAAGCTATCAGTCATTACAAATTTATACAAACTATGTGCTGCTAAGTGGCTTCTTTGCCAAAAACGCAACACATTCGAGGATCTGCCTGACTGTTATTTCTTGAAGCCGACAACACGTATTGCGTGTGTTAAGAAAGCAATCAATTTACGTTATCTTCCAGAATATTGTGATTATGCATGATGACCGAGTCAAATTAAATATGACGACAATGTATATTGAAGAAAATGCCGTACTGGACCTGTTTTAGGCATTTTATGTAACATGGTATGGTATACTGAATGCTAATATCTCTGATATAATTTAACTTGTTCCTAATGAAGATCCACCTTAGTTCGATATCTAGGGTTTAACGTCCCAAAACCACCATATGGTAATGAGAGATGTCGTAGTGGAGGGCTCCGGAAACTTTGACCACCTGGGATTTTTCAATGTGCATAAAAATCTTAGCACACAGGCCAGCAGCATTTTCTTCTCCATCGAAAATTCAGCCACCGCAGCAGGGATTCGATCCCGCGACCTGCGGGTAATCAGCCGAGTAGCTTAGCAACTAGACCACCGCGGCGGGCAATCCGCTTTAGTTCGCTAAGTTATTTACAAGTATGCTGGGTGGCGTTGTTAATGTTAACTGATATTGCCTTATTTCTGGTTTGTGCTGGCTACCCTCTTTTATAAGAGAAACTCTGTATGCTCTAGTATAAACTCAATACTTCAGTTCTCTGCAACAATGTTGCTCAACTTGCGTTGACTTGTGTTCGAAAAGCAGACAAACACACAAAAAATGGCAGCATATCCACGGAGTGAATGATGGAGAGTGGGGCGAAGCATTCGTCCGTCCATTCGTTCTTTCTTCCGTCCGTCCATGCGTGCGTCTGTGTGACCATCCTTGTACCCATCCGCCCGCCCGTGCGTGCGTCTGTTCGTGCGTCTATCCCTGCGTTCGTCCATGCATCCGCCCCTGCGTCCGTTCATGCGTCCATCCATTCATCTGTCTGGGTGTCCGTTCGTCCATCTATTAAACACTCCAAGTACCACCATCTCGCATCTTTTCATCATATATTCCCCATATAGAAGCACCGCCATCCAGCGGACATTCCAAGGACTAAACGAGAGGTGGCACACGCACACTTTCTTAGGGCTCGCGCTTCGGGTCTACTTCCCACCTTTAACCACCTCGAGTTCATGGTATATACTAGTTCACTGTATTCATGGCACTGCGACCCAACGCTCGCTAAACCTTTCTAAAACCAAGGAGGTTAGGCCCAGCGAGTATAACGTAGCAACCTTTTCCTGTCAGATAGTGCTCAATGTAGATGCCAATGGCTGCTAATGGGAAATGAGAGACAGGAGAATTCAGCTTTTACTTTCTTACGGCTTGCGCTTCGTATCTACTTCCCACCTTTAACCACCTCGAGTTCATTCATGGTATATACTAGTTCATTGTATTCATGGCACTGTGGCTCAACGCTCATTCATGGTATATGCTAGTTCATTGTATTCATGGCACTGTGGCTCAACGCTCGCTAAACCTTTTTAAAACTAAGGAGGTTACACCCAGCGAGTATAACGTAGCAACCCTTTCTTGTCAGATAGTGCTGAATGTACATTCCAATGGCTGCTAATGGGGATCGCAGCATGCGCGGTAACTAAAAGCCGAATGCTCCTGTCTCTCATTTTCGCTTAGCAGCCATTGTCATGTACATTGAGCACTATCTTTTATTGTTCAACAACGCACAGAAGAAATCCGTCACCGGCACCACCTTTGAGGTCAAAATGTTATACTTGTTACACACTACAACGGCTACGAGGAATGAACGGGTGCCGCTATAAGGAGCTTCGCCCCTAAAAAGCGATACATGAGAACCAAAGTACCTTCAGGAGGAAACTTTATACGAAAGCGTGAAATGGCGAGCTAAATTATTAAGGTAAAGCAGCACAGCGCAGTGAGGTGTGGTGTTGTTTTCCTTTTACTGCGCGCATTGGCTTGCGTTGTTTTTCTTGGGTGCGCCAAGAGTAAGGGCGCAATTTTGTACGGTATCCTTTCAATTAAGGATCACTGAACAAAAATGGGAAAGTCGATTGAAGTTTACGTGACCAGCATCTGTATCAAAGGCTTAACACACGACTGGAAATGTCCGCAAAGGCCTTCGAAAACTGAGACGCCATGGGAATAAGTTAGCAGACTTCCTTTAAGACAACATACAAAACATTGTGTCAGCACACACACTCGATGAGAATACTTTCGTTACCAAGCGTTTTTTTTATTTTTATTTAAATTTCAAACTAGAAAGAATTGCGGTTACTTCGCAGTGCCTGTACATAAGGTGGACAGTCCACACTACTCGTGTGTGGTGTGACCTGGAAGATCGTACCGTTGCTTCATACTATTTAGTTTCCTTAACTAAATCAAGTGAATGTCGGCGTTTTCTTCTCAGCACTCATCGGGACTCAGAGCACGCGATCAAAACGATACCTTACAACCAAAAAATAACCCTATGCTTTGCTGTAGGGCACGATGGTGAACTTGGGCGACTGGGACTTTACTTTATTAGAAAAGTTAGTCTCGCAGAACAACAACAACAACAACGACAACAACACACACACACAACACACACACACACACACACACACACACACGCACACACGCACGCACGCACGTGCGCGTGCACTGTGCGACGTGAAACTCGAAAATTTAGGGACAATAATTGCACGTTCTTTTGTTTCCAGCATATAGAGGTCATGTCAGATTGGCCTAATTTTTGCTGCAACAGTTACATCTCCGGATAGTGGGCTGGCTCAGAGTGGTCCCCGAAGCACAAATGTCCAAAAGCAGCCCGATGGCCCATCGTCTTCCGGCTTCCTTTTCCCCTATCCCACCCTCCCTCACTTGCGATACAGTTGTTTACCTGCCTACCTACCTACCTACCTACCTACCTACCTACCTACCTACCTACCTACCTACCTACCTACCTACCTACCTACCTACCTACCTACCTACCTACCTACCTACCTACCTACCTACCTACCTACCTACCTACGTATATATAAGAGTAAGCATTGCCTTCATCGGCCAGGTTTGCAGCGAGAGGATGTAGTTATTTCGAGCAATTGCTTTTACATGTCGTTATTGAGAATACACTGACGTCACATTTCAATCGGTGAGTACTGCAAACAAGTGCATATGTTTGTTGACAGTTTGCGTTCAGTCACGTTTTCTATGCAGTCACCACAGTACTATACAGTGGTTATGGAGCTCGGCTGCTGACCCGAATCGCTTTTCGATGCAGGCCAAAATACAAGAGGGCGTTTGCTGTGCTATTTCAGTGCAGTTTAAATAATCAAACCCACGTGACTGAAATTTCCGGGGCCCTCCACTACGACACACATAATATTTGTGCTGCGTTATTGGTACGTAATGCTCCAGATAATAATAATGACCTTGTTTCATATACTTTCCTCTATAGATTGTGTTTATTTGCGCAGAAAACTGTTACAACTGCACGGGGTTCCGATTCGCAAGGTAATCGACGCACAAGAAAGCGTGTTTGATAGACGTTGTGCTAAACGTGGAAAAACCAGGATGTTTTATGATAAGTGCTGTCACACTTGCAATGAAAATTCCTTGCAGTTTCACTCACTTTTAATTTTCATAAAGCTCTTATATTACAGTAATTTGACGGTGGACAGACGTGTATGTGACATCGCCGGGCGTGGCGAGCACATACTACGTATTCTTTCCACTGTTTTTCTATTCCTCATAGAAAAAAAAGTAGTTGTATGTTCACTGCAGACTGATCACCGTATACTGAGCCTACAAAGACTACGCAACACTGTCACCCTCGATCATCGACCCAGAAGGTAATGAATTCACTTCCTTGCCTAATTAAGTGACAACACTTTCTTTTAAGGCTGTCCGTAACTGCGGAGAGCAGTCCATGCATGAGCAAACATTCTTCGTAAACTGTGGTGTTCTGTTTTTCACCAGTCTTTTTATCCTATAACGTGTTTCTTTCCCTCCGTTCGCAGATTGCAGCGTACAGTATACAACCAGACGTTTTTTTTTTCGTTGTCGTTAACTGTCCTATCTCTCTCTTTCTCTCTTCATGAACCGTAATGTACAACGCGAGCACCCCCTCGTCTTTTCGGGATACCTTATAGATGCGCTATAGTGACGGAGCAAGAATCCCGTGCCCTCCACCTTTTTTTCTTTTGTCGTGTTCTCTGTTACAGAATCCTACAGCGCTGGTTTCTTGGAAACCACGTACTCAGCATATTAGGTATGCGCTTGAATTCTCAGTGTTCTTTCAGTGGAGTACATTCAGTTTACATTAAGAGCTGCCACACATTGTGGGAACGTTTGAGGAACCTCTTTCCTCACTTCCTATAACACGTGAGGAGAATTTCGAACGGGGATTCCCTCCGACTCGGTAAGGAAATTACATCTCCCGCTAAAGGGAACCATCTGTAGATGCAAAGCAGCGAGCGCTAACGCTTACGTCTGCGGTGTCGTAGACGCGGAGGCTCATCGGGCATTGCGCAGGAGAGAAACCTGGGGAGGCGCAAAGCACGCAGTGATGAACCGGTGGGAAGTATTTTATGACATATGCAAAGGCCACCTTACCTTCGGACTTCAGGAAAGCTAGGTCGACGTCAAAGAAAAAATTTTCGAAGGGTGGGTGGGAAATTTGAACCACTTTTTTTTTATTGTTCGTGTGGGCGATCATTTGCGTCCTTGTATATATTCAAATGCGAAAAAAAAATTCAGGAAGGAAGGTAGTAGAATGGGGGCGGGTCGAACGCCCCCAATCACAAAGTCCCCAATCACCCTTGGCTACGCCAGTAGATAAAATGTTCTTCCCAGCAAATATTCTGGCATCAGGGCACGCCAAGGTTGCGCTTCCTAGACAATAAAAACAGCATCACAACATTGTCTCACGCGTGTTCATCAATATGGGACTCCATTCGCGCCGTTCCTCGAAGGTCTTTTTCGGACGACCCGCGCGTGTCAAGACATTGCCGCCAACGTGAAAAATGAACAATGCGGTTTTATGTCGCTTCATTGGCATGCGCCTCGCACTTCTCTGGGCGTTGGTTCTCTCGAAACGTTCGGTGGACGGTCGCGTGCGGAAATGTAGAATTTTGAGGACATCGCGATGCTCGAAGCGTGCGGCCGTTGCCATCGAACCTTGGCGCCTCTTTTTGTGTTCTATGTGTTCATACTTTTATTGGATGTTTAAAATATGACTCGGTCGAGGTCGAGAAGGTCATGATGGCCCTTGTTGTGTTTTCGTCGCAAAAGTATATTTCTTTGTCTGCGTTGACGCTTTGATGACCCGGTGTTGCATTATGTATCCACTTTCAGACGGAGAAACTTTCTTAAGAAAGTTATTTTAAAAGGCGCATTTTCTGAACAAGAGGCCGTCGACTCCTCTGAGACTGCACAAAGCACTGTTTTAAAAGCATACAAACAGAGAAGAAAGAACATAATAGCTCGTGTGCTTTATTGAAGTATCTGGAAAATTATAAGCAGCTGGAAGGACTCTTGGGACAGGTGCTTGCCAGAGATGTATTAGGTAAGCGATTCTCATATATTCATTAGGCTCCAAATTCATTTCTCGCGACGACAGCGCTAGATGAGGCCACCTACTTTACAATGGCTACATTTCTTGCAAGCAGCCACCAAAGCTAACGCACACCCACGTACAACATTGGACCTCTAGTGCTGGGTCCCTCGTCAGTTGAAATCAATGTCATTACTTGGCCTCGTAAAGCTGCAGGCAGCGGATGAGCGGAAAGAGTTGTCAGATACATCTTGGTAGTACCGAGGCGACAATCAACTTCGAACAGGAACAATGAGAGCGAAGAGAAAAATGAAATGAGGCGACGTCAACCACACGCACGACCAGTTTGCTATCCTGTGCCGGAGCAAGTGACAGCTACTTCGCAACAAGGATTGTAAAATTAAGGTAATTACATCGTGTGACAACATATATACTACAATGAGCGAGTACAAAAGGAAGACCCAGAGGATTATGCAATATTTAGGCAAACAAAAAGGGCTATACAGTGCATAAAAATTGCATTATATTTGTTTCTTCTCTGATGCAGTTTTTTGTACTTTATTTTTGTCATTTTTCTTTACCCCCACCTCTACTCGATGCTCTTCTGGAGCCTGTAGGCTAACATAATACTTCTCTCCGTCTGTGCAGACGCAGAATTTCCGAATCGTATTGGCCTATAAAGCCTTGTACCCTGCATAAACCGGACCGTTCGCCTGAAAGCACGTATACATGCGCCGACCCGAACGCACCTTCCCCCATTCAGTTCTCCTTCTTTCCTGCGCTCTCCTCCTCGACGACGTAGTTTTCACCGCGTGGTGAAACGGAACGTGTGTCTCCGCCGGACTCGATATATATCGGCAAAGATAATCCCGCCTCAATGCTCAGCGTTCGTGCGCTTATACATGCCCATAAATCGACGCAAGCCTCCCACGCCCTTTCGGTGCCCTTTTCGCATCGGAGTATAGATAGGATGGTACTGCTCTTTCTTTTTCGTGCCACAATTCCCGTTTTCTTGTGTTGTTTTGCTGGCGCTCTTGTCGACGACAGCGCCGTCTGGATCACGTCGACGTTGTCATCTTCGACAGTGGTGGCGTCGAGGTGCCCGGAAGTCTGAGCCGCGCCTCCTTTACGAGCTTTGTCGCGTGGTAGACGACGCTGCGTTTTTTTTTTTTCTTGCTCCCGCCCCCTCCTTAAAAAAAATCGTTTCAAGGCTGCCGCTTCGCGAGGAAGCAGAAAAATCGGAAGCCCATCGGAAATCTTTGCACGGGCGCCGACGACGCACCCCGCCCTGGCTGCCGCCACTTCCCCTATTTGCCGTCCCAGCAGATTGTGGAGGTCCGGCCTTACGCGCTTTTGTGTCCTTAGACTGTTCACGCGCTCAGCGCTGCCATTGCGTAGTACCGACGTGCTCTATGCGTAGAGAGAGAGAGAGAATAAATTGAGAGAATGGCTGGAAGGTCAACCATAATTGTAACATCTGGTTTGCTACCCTGCGTACAGTAGCGCGCATCGTAATGGGGAGAAAGCGTGAAAATAGTGCCAGGTGATATGAAGAAATTGTGAATCGTTGAACATATTGCGTTGTCTTGCTCATACACAAACACTAAAGATGTATGTATTGAGCGAAAATAAGAGCGGAAAGTACATGTGAGACAGAGAGTGACGCCGACCATCAGAAAGGGGAAAGAAAGGCAGAGAGGTGAGCCAGGCCAAGCTGCGCCTGGTTTGCTACCCTAACCAGGAGTCGGCTAACAGACCAGGAGCATAGAGATGGCAATCCCCAATCAGACTTCACGCCTGTGCAAATACTAAAATCCACAAGGTGCGTTACTATGTTAGTGATTGGAACAACTCTATTGACGATGCGGCATAAAGAGGAAAGCGGTAGAGAAAATGAGATTTCGCAGCGCCGCGTAGCGAAACTGAAAACTTCTTGAAAGAATGCATTCAGTCGATTCTTGGTTCCCATATTTTTTCCAGCTTCTTCGAGTGTTCCGTCAATCTTCTTTTCTTCTTTTTCTTTTTTAGGACAAAAATTTGTGCGTTCAAACATCGATGTCTGTTTGGTTTGCTTTGTTATACTCGCAAGCACTCGACAAGGCCAACGTGATGCACGAGGCCGGCGGTGACCACCGGGGCATCGTCATCAACCGGCTCGCCAGCAGGGGTACGCTGATCTGTCAATTTTAAATGCGAAGCATTTCTTTGCTTTCCGTAAGCACGTGGAACGTCTGTCTATCTATCTATCTATCTATCTATCTATCTATCTATCTATCTATCTATCTATCTATCTATCTATCTATCTATCTATCTATCTATCTATCTATCTATCTATCTATCTATCTATCTATCTAGCCTCCTACAACTTTAGCTCTCCTGACCGTGTCGAAAATGCTATCGTTAGCAAACTTGGTGACGCATAACATGACTGTATGAAGAACATATTTGACTAGTCAGAACATGAAAATCATGATAAGTATGTCATGAATGTCATAATTTACATTTCATGGTCCTGCCACTTTTGCGGTGGTTCCGTTCACATGGCATGTTGCAAAACTGGTATGGTATGGCATGATTACAAGGGGAACACAAGCAACAGACCCTAAAATGAAAATCATGACATGAGTGTCATGTAACAACTAGACTACATGCCACGCTCATGATGCGCTCGCAGCCATTTCGCTAGCGTCACATATACCTAATTTGGTTTTACAGTACGTGAATGGATGACGAAGGTATGTGACTAATGCAAGCATGATAATCATGAGATACGTGTCATAGAACAACATGACTACATGTCACGCTAATGATGCGCTGGCGGCCGTTTCCCTAGCTTCACATGTACCAAACTCGGTAATAAGCGACGCCAACGGACGACATA
The DNA here is from genome assembly GCF_043290135.1 of Rhipicephalus microplus. Taxonomy (NCBI): domain Eukaryota; kingdom Metazoa; phylum Arthropoda; class Arachnida; order Ixodida; family Ixodidae; genus Rhipicephalus; species Rhipicephalus microplus. The sequence continues at coordinate 4,632,326 of NW_027464605.1, forward strand.
GGTAAATGACACACCCAAACATGATAATTACGACATGCGTGTGATGTAACGACATGACTACATGCTACACTGATGATGCGCTCGCAGCCGTTTCGCTAGCTTCACATATGCAAAATTTGGCATTACGTCACGAGAATGAATGACGAAGGTATGTGACTGGTACAAAAATGATAATGATGAGATGCGTGTCATGTGAGAACATGACTACATACCATAGTCAAGGCGCCAATACGTTTCGACGTGACCCGGTGCACATGCTCGCCGGCGTTCATTTCGTCGCTTCACGCCAGTGTTGCCACGCCATGCGCCAGTCCTGCCATATACTCGCAGGTGCGCGCGACGCTGTGTTGCTTTGACGCATGTGCGTTTCAGCGCGTCCGGCGTTTCTTCGTCACAAAAAGAGGGGGACGCAGTGTAGTCTTGGTAACGCATGGACGCAAAATGCAGTATGTCACATTTCATGCTGGTTGCCGTCGGGCCGCGCCGACGGACGCTGGTCGCGCCTGGCGTCAGACTTACGTCAGAGTGCTCGCGTTTTGCTAACGTAGCGTCGCTGTGCTCAGCGTGCACGTGCGTCAACGCTACATTAGAGTATATCGGGCCCTTAATGATGCGCTCACAGCCATTTTGCTAGCTTCACGTATGCCGAATTTGGTGCTACGTGACGTCGATGGATGACGAAATATATGACTGGTGCGAACATGATAATCCTGACACGCGTGTCATGTAAGAACATGACAACATATCACGCTCATGGCGTGCTCGCGGCCGTTTCGCTAGCTCCACATAAACTAAATTTGGTATCACGTGACGTGAATAGATGACGAAGGTAAACGAAACATCCCAAAATGAAAATCATGACACGGAAGTCACGACATCAGTTACCTCCACATCGTAACGTTGTGCTGATTTTAAAGTGACATATCAACATTTCTCCTTCGTGCTTCGCATGTAATGGATTCCCACTGTACGTGGGATCTGCCAATTTTCTGTTCTTTCTTCTTCTTCTTCTTCTTCTTCTTCTTCTTCTTCTTCTTCTTCTTCTTCTTCTTCTTCTTCTTCTTCTTCTTCTTCTTCTTCTTCTTCTTCTTCTTCTTCTTATTCTTCTTCTTCTTCTTCTTATTATTATTATTATTATTATTATTATTATTATTATTATTATTATTATTATTATTATTATTATTAATAATATTATTATTATTATTATTTGAGGTTTTCGTCCCAGAACCATGACATGGTTATGACAGACGCCGTAGTGGAGGGCACCAAAATTTTACCATTTGGTGTTTTACAGCTTGTGTTCACATCATACAGCACGCGAACCTTAGCGCATGTTGTAGCGCATGTTGTAGTAGTGGTAGTATCTCATGAGGTTCCTGTCACCTCTCAGGTTCTTTCATCCTGATTATTTTTTTTAGTTCTCGACTGGAATTGGGATGTGTTGTGCTTTCGACAGGCAGTTTTCTATTCTACCGTGCTTATTTCTTCCATAAAATTTTTTCAACTCACTACACCGCATTTTCTGCATGTTCAGTCGACGCTTTTAATCAGTAACATTATTGTACTCGTAATGTGCGCACCCAAGTATGATTTTATGACATTATTCTGTGGCTAGCGGGCTGAGTTAGACTTTGTTCAAACGATTAAATAACTGTTTAAATAAATCATTGAGAAAAATTTTGTTCGGAGTTTTATCGATCGAAAAACAACAACTTAAACTTGAGTCCTGCAGTAGCTATAAAAAGACTCGGAATAATTCTTGTCGCACGCGTTTGTTTTTGCACGCAATCACTTTACGGAGTTCGAACACCATAAAACAGTGCTCGAACAGTGGCAGCTGCCCTACTGGGGCTGAAGTCACCTCTGGATGCTAACCAGCAATGCACTGTAGTTACTCAGCTAACACTGAGAGAAATAAGTGCATTGGAGTAGAGCTGGCTCTTCTGAGCACAGAACCATGCAAAGGGGCAATGCTGTAAGTGTGCGCGTTGTAGATATGTGGACGCAATTGTAGCGAAAATATAATGGCTAATTTTTCTTCAATGGAGATATTATCATTTCTTTGTCCTTTAATCCAATCTATACGTGTGCGTTATATAATAAAATTTTTATTGATACTCCCAGATGTGTTTATGAACAATTAGCTTGCTAATCCAGGTGTCTGGCTATGCCTACAGCACAGTGGGCCAAAAACTATATGTATTGCGCGAGCGCACGCACAGCACACACACACACGACGCAGGCTTCCCCCTCTCTCTTGAACCTACACGCAAATAAAACACAGACAAAGAAGTTTACGAATTTGAATGTTTCATTAAGGTCTTTTTTCTCTACAAAAATCGGCCGAGCTTTTTTTTTTTTTTTTTGAGTGTTGCGCAGACAGCACTCTTTCTTTGGTTGAAGGATTACTCCAGCACCATGCTCCAGCGGCGTTGCAAATGCTGTGTTGCCTTTAAAACCTGACACTTTAAGCGGTGTGGTGGTGTCGACCACACGTGATCATGCAATTCATGTGAATACGAAGGACGCTTGGGTAACGCAACCAGTGTGTTCGTCACACGATTCGATTGAATGACAAGCTTGGGCCTCTCGCTTGTCACCGCGGGAAATGCGAGTCTGTAGAGGGCGAGCGTGATGGTGTGACGTATTGCGACATCGCACCCGTTTCTGCGTATTTCATTCCTCTTCAGCCGACTTCTTCGATGTTGTACGAAAGGGGCGTTGTATAATTTGGAGAGCAGCCAGAGCTCAGATATTGGTAATCTTCATTTAAATTGTGCTATTTTCTTTCTTTACTGCTTTCAGGCGTGAGGTTCCCAAAGTCGTGGGTCTGCCCCTCCTGTACCTCGTTACACGACCGCCTAGTTCGATGACTCGCTCAGCAGGTGCGGACGGATGAGTGGACGGATGGATGAATGGATGAATGGACGGACGGACGGACGGACGGACGGACGGACGGACGGACAGACAGACAGACAGACAGACAGACAGACAGACAGACAGACAGACAGACAGACAGACAGACAGACAGACAGACAGACAGACAGACAGACAGACAGACAGACAGACAGACAGATGGATGGACGATTCACGGTTTACCAATAAAACCGTCCGAAGCTTCACCCCATATATCATCATTCACTTCGTGGATATGCTGTGACTTTTTTCGCCTGCTTTTTAATTTTTTTAGCACAATATGGAGATACAGCAAAGCAACGAGAACATGCTCAGGAGGCATGTGCGCATCATTCACTTTATTTGAACAGGCTCTCACTCCAATCTTTTTATTGCTGAAAAGTGCCTCATTCCAAAGAAAATGTGAATTCGGAGTTGAATAAGTTGATGCCATCAAGAGCACAATTTCTTTCATAGCGAAATGTCACACAAATATGCACCAATATGTCACACCAATATGCACTCTTCCCTGTTAGCCTGTGGTGTTTTTATTCTGTTTTATTTCTTGTTTCTTCGACTAGATGTACAGTTGTAATTTGCAATTGTTTAGAGTAGTCTGTACTGTTCATTCTTATTTTTTCCCGTGTTCAAATGTGAAGATGACAATCTGTATAATTTCTTCGCACTCCTGTATGAGCCTGTTAAGGCTTACAGTATCAATAAAATAAAATAAATAAATAAATAATAAATTGGAGAAGACTAGTCTGTGCACCGATATAGAAGTCAGAGTTCGGCTCGGGCTAGTCACCCAAAGCAAACCAAAATCAAACTAGTGAATACAATGCAGACGCACGTAGTACCTGCTTACGCTGTAGCATATTGACGGGTACGTAAGCGGCTCCATTCTCTGTGAGAATACACAATAACACAACCAATGCTACCTAGATACTCCCACTGCTAGGCATAAAAGGCGCTTCTTTTTTCTAAGCAATAAAGTTTTTCTTTGATGAAAATGACACGATAGACAGGTACCTGTCTCCTTCGCAAAAGAATTCTACCCAGAGGCGGAAATATTTTGCCGCACGTAAGCTTTCATTGAAAGGAGCAATTATGAAAAACTATTTAATTAAGCTTTAATGCAATGACACTTATATTGGCACTCTCGGCTGGATCTTGCCACCGTGGTCGGCGGTGACCACCATCGTTAACTATATATATAAATATATATATATAGATATATATATAAATATATAAATATATATATATATATATATATATATATATATATATATATATATATATATATATATATATATATATATATATATATATATATATATATATATATATATATATATATATATATATATATATATATATATATATATATATATATATATATATATATATATAAGAAAAAATATTCCAGAAAAATACTCTGGCGCGGGGAACCGAACGTCCGACTTCTTGCTTGTGAGTGCGTCCTGATAGCCACTGAGCCACTGAGGCACTTTTGGTGTACGTAAAGTTTGCATTTAGGGCAAGCTTTACGTGGCATAAAAATGTAGCTGTAAAACATGTTACTGCAGAAACATGGCCTGAAATTACTAATATATACCATGGAACTTATGTGCCCATCCCTATTACGTAATTTCCACAGCACAATTTCATTGTTATACCCCAGTCATATTTAGGCTATGAGAAACCAGCCATACCTTCGTGTGACTGAAATATGACCGGCAAAACTGAAGCCAGCAAGTGCCTGTCCGACCCTCCAACAGGATAATTATAAAATAGCAGCTTCTGTTCGCGACGAAAGAGGCCTGTCCAGATGACCATTGCTTATTTTGTCTCTAAATAAATTATCACGGCCTACAACCTGAGGTGTATAAGGAATTTAGTGGCACAAAAGGAAGTGTTGAGTAGTATCTGTTCCTAAAATATCGCCATACTAAAACTATGGTTGAGAAAAAAAGACACTTTTTTTTCACCGCACGGTAATTTTTCATTGTGGCCCTAATACGATGACTACAGTGGCTGTTATCTTTTGGGGATCATGGCGGCACTCTTGAGAAATATTTAATCTCCCTAGAACATGAGGCATAGTTTCTACTTCTACCTCACTTTTTGAACCTCCATGCAGTGCACCTTCTTTAAGTAATCCGCCATACCATCGTCTAGCTCATAAATCTAGCTTTAATAACGCGTCATTCTATTCACATATCTTCCGACATCGGTCTGCCAGCCGGCACTCCAACATGACTGTTTCCTTCGTTTTCGTTTTCTTACTTACTCGCACTAGATGCTTCTGTTATAGATTTTTTTTCGTACCACGCACGTTGGCATCAACGTGACGCCCTTTTATACGGTAGGCTAAATCTGGAAAGCCGTACTACGGCAATGCTACGGTCTTAGCGAAAGACCACGGAGACAGCGAGAAAGTTGCGCTGTAAGCCGCGTGGAGATCTGGACTAATGAAATTACCCGATTCGCGACAGCACTACGCGAGCATGGACAGTCTACAGTGCTGCTCGTCGCTGACAGCATGTCGCCGCTAGAGGGCGACGACAACAAACACATCCCGGTCGCGAGAACTAGGGGCGACTACGATTCGTGCACGCACATTCCAGACAAACGCTCTCGGGAATGCCGCAGCATTAAGCCACCACCAGGGGGCTCTACTGTTTCCCAGGACAGTCGGGAAAAACAGCGAGACTCGACTCGCCCAGGCGCGGCCTCCCACATCCGCTGGCGCCGCGGGCCGTGCACCAACGCGCTTTTCGCTCACGGGCTGCGCCCAACAGTCGGTACCAGAGACGCGCTGACACTCTTGCCATGAAGGACGTATCACGCGTTGTAAAAACATTGCCAATTATGATATTCGTGATCGTTGTCATTGCGCAGTGAACTTCAAACGCGCCCACGAAATGTGTGAATTCCTCGTGTATGTTTAAAACAAAACCGCGACAGCCTTTCCACTTTCAAAGAAAAACTATTTGATTGCTATCAAGCTATATGACGAAAAAAAAAGGACCTTTGTTAGATGCGGAAGCATCTTATACTCGCGCCTTGTAGTGCGCCGTCCGCGCCGTCCGCACCGCTTCTCGAACATTCGACAGCTGACGCGCGCGCATGCGCCGTCGCGCCGTCGCCCACTCTTCCACCATCTGTGCATCCCTTCCTCCTCTACACACCGCGCGCGCTTCACTCATCCACCATCTGTGCACCCTTCCTCCTCTACACACCGCGTTCGACATCTACAATTCTCCTGATTCTCCAGTGGACGCGCATGTGGCGTCGCGCTTCGAGAACATTCAACAGGTGACAGTGCATGCGCCGTCGTGCTGTATATATACTCAAGGTCGGCGCTTGCTCGCTCAGTTGCCGCTCGTCGGTTGGTTTGTACGGCGCGTCGACGTCCAAGGTCGCGGTGAAATGAATTCCAACGAATCCACAAACACAATGATCGACGTCCCTTCGACCAGCGCCGCCCTTTCGCATACGTGTGTACGTGTTCACTCATTTAACACCCCCTCCTACAACCACGTTAACCAATTTAGCCATCGACCCAAGTAAGTCGCAATTTAACACCCCATTTCACAACCACGTTAACCAATTTAGCCATCGACCCAAGTAAGTCGCACTTTAACACCCCGTTAACCAATTATATGCTCTGCATCCTCCTCAGTGTTCCCCCGAGGGAAGCTGCGGGCAATTTTTTATTTCAAGGAGCAACTGAATGTTACACTGCTATACGCACGTGTATGAACCTCAAAATCTCGGCATTGAAGGAACTTCAAGAGGAAACGATTTTTCACGCATAAGTAGAGTACTATTTCACGATTACGAAAACACCACTCTTACGGCAACACGACTCTTGCTAAGCGAGAAAACGTGAGCAAAAGCGCGAAAAGAAAGAGCGGGTTCCGACGCCACCTTGATATTCCCGCACCAAGCAGGCCGACGTAAAAGATCCTGAAGTCGTCTGCATGGGTCCTACGTAGTTTACAATCGACAAAAATGAAACACACTGTAATCTGTAAGTGTCTTAGAGTTAGCATACGAAGTTTCAGAAAACTTCATCGAGCCAACGCCACGAAAACACCAAAAATACATTTTGAAATTTCTTACGTCCTGCGCGAACACTTTAGGGTGAAATTCAAAATCAAGCTTCGACCTCGAGTTTCTCCGCTCATAATCATTGTATGGTAGTGAAACATATTGCACACGAATTTTTACAGTGCAGCTAGTTAATCTAGATTAAATCATTGTTCTTCGTTATTGCTCCTTTAAATAAGAAAACAGTTCATAGGGAGCAATGTGGAATGCCAGAAAAAAAAATGAAAAGTGGTACGTCAGGCACGTGTATCCGAAGCTTCGCTGCCCCCATTTTCCCAATAGCACACGTGCCACGGCGTGAAAAATCATAGGTTCGAATCCCTGGCCCCACTAAAATTGAAGATCTTTTTATTGCTGTATTTGTATCTATCTCGAACTTTTGCTCAGAGATAACGTTCATTTTCCGCCCAGAACTAACAACGCCGTCACCAACACCAGAATTTCTGCGGAACGAGCTCTTTAACACTGCTGCTGATTGATTGCTTTGTGGGGTTTAACGTCCCAAAACCACCATATGATTATGACAGACGCCGTAGTGGACGGCTCCTGAAGTTTCGACCACCTGGGGTTCTTTAACGTACACCCAAATCTGAGCACACGGGCCTACAACATTTCCGCCTCCATCGGAAATGCAGCCACCGCAGCCGGGTAGGATCACGTGGCTGCTGGTGAAATATCATGTATACTTTATTAAAAGAAGCTAGAAGCAGCACCCACTTTTGGTCATCTTTGATTGACGGTGCTGGTGCGCTTCGACACGCACTAGTAATCTCAGTTTGAGCTATTACACGTGAACACTTCGCAAAAAAAAAAAAACATAGTTCACACATTTTAGGTGAAAGGGAAGCTTCTCTAAACATTGCACGTTCCAAATGCCGAGAAGGTTTCCTGCATTCATTGCCAATCTAGCACACTCAAACATCAAAAGAGAATCGAACACGTTCTTTACAAAAGTAGAAGAAAACGTATCGCCTTGCTGAATGTACTTGCCTTTTCACACAAATACAACACGTATCTGATGGTCGATTGGTTCAGTGATAGAATACACCTTTATTCGCTTCGTTGTAACATTGTTTTCATGCTTCTCCCACACCTTTTGTGACTACACCAACGTGAAGGAAGAAATGAGAATGGTGGTTACAGTGCCTGTGTAAACTGAGGGAATTCGACATCGTGTTATATTGTTGCCGCTCACTGCCTCTGCCCAGGCACTTAGCCAGAAACTTTGTTCAGGGGTAGAATAACCATCTTTTAATCACATTCGGGATTGTGTTTGTGTGTGTATATATGCATGCACACGCAAAAATGATATTTTTATCTGGCGAGGGAGGAGGCGTATTGAAGACCCCCCCCCCCTCCTTTTCTCTAGCTACACCAACGTTTATGCTCTTTCACCCTGAATTTCGATAACTGTGACACCCATAAAAAATATGAGACTGGGAATCGTGTTGATGTCCCGCACGTCTCATCTCCCTTCATCTCCCTTCATTTTCGCCGTGAAGCCACGCATGCAAGCTGAGGCACTTGAGAAGCATACAGAAAAAACCCTCGTTGTCATTCTGGGCTCGCGAGCTTGGTCATTTATCACCGATCACTGTCGTCTCGTGCCTACACGCGAACCTGAAATCTGGGCCTCGCCTCGGCTTAGGACCCGCCGAGAAGTCGCTGAGACGCAGCTTCAGAACTTCCGAGAGATTGCCCAGGTGCGACCCGCTTTGTGAGCATGCAGGCACACACGGGCGACCGTGCAGCTGCATAGGAGACCTGGGAAGGCAAAGGCCGGAAGGAAATAGCGGCCGTTCCTTTTTATCTCCGCACCTTTCCTCCCGAGACATAGCCCGGGCACTCACGAGGATATAAGAAGCCCTGTCGTCTCTCGGTCACGCCGAGGTCTCAGTTGCCATGGGGACGTCTTGCGGGGAGAAGAAAAGATAAAGAAACACTTTGCCGACCGGGGTCACTCACCTCGGTTGAATAGCTCGCTTTCACCCGGTGCCTATGCGCTCTTGCTGTTTAGTCATCGCTCAGTTACGCTACCAAGGTGCGCAAGCTATACGATAACGTTTGTGGTCGTGGTTGTGATCGCGTCGTGATCGTAGTGTCGGGATCGTGAGTTGTTCTACGACTTCTGTTTATTTCCTGCTCGAATTCCTGGAACATGTCTGCCGCAGAGCTAACATTCCACTTGGTAGATAATAACGCTTTCACTTGAGAATATGTCACATAAGTATAATCGAAATATATTTTGTTTTTCTTTTCTTTTTTTGAAGAAAAAATCTGAGACGTCGTTTTTATCTGTCCTTAATGAGACCAGATTGTAATGTCAAGGGCTCCATCCCCGGAGCTAACAGCATGCAGTCTCAGTTGATAAATAGCAAGAATGCCAACAAGGGGGAAGCAAAGTTGAGTCTTGTACTTTTTCGCAACACAACACGATCCTGTAATTTTTCTCATAAATGAGACGTTCTTCGTACACTCGATTGACAGGAGCTCTCCTGTAAGATCGAATTCGTTTGAAAGGGGTTGCTAATGAACTTCATACCGACGTGAAATCCTTTCCAGCAAACTTTGTATGTCGTTGCAGAAACGCGAATTTAAAGCCTTGCTTTGAAATAGTTTCATCAAACAGAGTGATTTTGTGAACAGTAATTTTTCGAACGTTTTAAATGAAACCCGAAGAGTTCTAGAAGTGACTCCAATCAAATTCAGCTTGAAACGTTCGCGAATAGTTTGCGAATAGTTTGCTTTCAAGATTATTACAGCATGGCGCTCGCACTGAATTTCACACTAAATGCGCCCAGACAGCTTCAGGAGCTTCAATAAACGTACTAATTGTCTGCACATAATTATTTCCTGAGAGAATAATAATGATCGCTGCGTAGCCAGTAAAGCCGGTTCTCTTAATAAAGCAGCCCTGCGCTAGGTTAACGTTCAAGGTTTATGCCGATCCTAGTCAATTAAAAAAACTAATTTGAACGAAAACGCATGACACACACACACACACACACACGCACACACACACACACACACACACACACACACACACACACACACACACACACACACACACACACACACCCAGGCATGAAACATGCGTTGATGTGTTTGATATGTGTGTGTGTGTGAGCTTGAATGTGTCGTGTGTTTACGCTCAAGTTAGGTTTTCGAAATGTTCTACAAACTAGCCCTACAACAACTTTTTTTTTACAATCCTAGGCAAAAGGGGATTCATTATATCGTACTACTGAACCATTTCAACACCATCTGGAACAGTTTGAACGTCTTATATTGTACGTTTGAACACTGACTAAAAATGAAACGAGCAACTCGTTGACCTCGCGTAGTCACAAAGAACAGATGCGCTCTGCGAGTCGCTGTAGGCCGCAAAGCCGACAGTCCACCAACGTTGTTTTACTTAGCTGCCACACACAGAGTCAAGCTGCTAAGTGCATTATTTATCAAGGTGCACGCCCTACGGCGCCTTCTTCTGAACACACACTGGTACTTAGGTGGGGCCACTTGCGTTGTAGGTGGGACGAGCTAGCTTTGAACGCGTACACATGCGAGCCCTTCAGGGGCGAAGGGAGTCATCCTCGTAGTGTATGTATTTCATAAAACATTGAGTTGGATACAAGTGTGGAAAGGTTACCTGTCGTACGAGGACACGTTCCACTTCATTCCACCAACGGATGTTCTGTGTGCCCTGTTTGTATCATTTATCAGTGATGACACTGTGTGCTATATTTGTAGCAAAGGAATGAAAGGGATTGGTGGGGGTGATACTGTAACGAGCTGGTTCCGCCAGAAATTTTGTAGTACCAAGGTGCATTTAACAGCGGGGAACTATCAGCCTGCTGCACAAAATAATGCGTCTCTTCAGCATTCACTTTCACCTAGCCTCTCTTGTAATGGTCTTCCTATCGTACCCAAGGCGAAAATAAGCCAATATTTGGGGCACGGTTGTAAATGAGAATAAGCTGGTAGCTACCATTTCCTGAAACGTCACAACGCGATGCATGGCCTTTTCGCCAAACGAAAAAAAAATGAAAGTTTGCCCGAGAACGCAGGAAAGATGTGTAGATATCGATGAAAGCTTTAATTTTGGAGAATGTGTAGCTATTTGGTGTAAACCCAAGTCTGACAGCCGATACAACGGCACACTTGCAATGGCCCTGCCATAAAAATAAGTTGGGAATTTGGTTTAATGTTCGAGGCTTACCATTAGAAGTTACAGGTGCGAAATTCCATGTTTTTATCATGTACTTATAACAGTATCACTGTTTATGAAGTTGAAGTTCGAAGAGCGTCACCTAACCACACATCCATGCACTAAAATGACACGCTTTTCTAGAAGGCATATGTCACAGTATATCAGCAAGGGTGAAGTGAAGTGGTTAATTCAATATCAACAAATTGGAATGTCACGCGAAGAACGGCAAACAGCTCAAAGCTTCCAGCGTGCTTCCCGACCTCAAAGGATGCATGATATAACACACGCAATAAAAACGCGAGCTGACTGTTACATCATGTTTGAGCAATGTGCTCCTTTCACACATGCTCCCGCTGCCGCTGCAGCAATAAAATGGCCTTCATGCGCCTAGTGACTTCAAAGCATTTGCGGTGAAAATTCAAAACGTGTACAAACCGCCCCCATAACAAGATAAGCCCTCGTGTATGGGAGTCTACGCCTTATAAGACAAACTACAGGTGGTAACGAATAGGGCACGATTTTTGAAGCGGTATATTTTCGTGTCAGATATATACACGGGACATAACGGCGACGACCACCTTAAAACTAGCCGAGAGTTTATATAATTCTTATTGCAATAAAAGAAGCTTTGCACTCGATATGAATAACTGCAATAACATTTTAGGATGATCCAGTGTCTTAAACAGTATAGCAAAGTTTACGTTTTGAAAGCATCGTAAACATTTGACTTTCCGAATAAGAACACAGTTTTCCCAGATCATTCAATCTTGTGAATAATAAGGGTGTTAGGTATATCATCTGTGCATTACTCCTGAATTTTCCAAAAACATGGTGAGGACGAAAGAATGGAATTAACAACTTCCGAAGAAGTTCTGTCTAGTATCAGTCAACATGGTGGAAGATTCGTATTCAGAAATATTTTATTTTATAAGTGCTTATTGTCCTTCGCCAGACAGATTTGCTTATGACATGTCCAGTATCGTGATTGCCTGAAATCTTCTCTCGCGAGTGTAATCAGCATGTTGTATTTTTGTGAATGCGCTGAACTATACGCAGTGTACTCCACTGTACGCAGGCTGATGTACCGCGAGGATATACAACAAACTGCGACTTCCTCCGGCACCTGCTACGCAACGCTATATTTTTCTCTTTTTTCGGAACAGGCATTCGGGGTGACTACGACCTACTAACTAGAAAGTAATTATCGCTTTAATGCATCACGAAACACATAAAAGGTAATACGCAAGCACGAGCTGATGTTATTCCCAATACTTCAGGAAGAAATGTCAACTATGGGGCATATCGGTCTACTTGTAAACATGCAACCAACGCCATCTTACTATAAAAATAAGTGGTAAAGAAATGGTCTAATTAAGAACTGTGTGAGAGATAAGTAGAGATAATTAAGAACGAGAGATAAGTATATCACGCTGGCCGTTGTGCAACAAAGGTAATTAGAGATCTTCGGGGTGAAATTTGGCTCGGTGAGGAAAACTTATGAGCTTGTGGTGAGGGTGACGTGGCCATGAGCCATAACATCAGCAAAAGGTTCATTGATTTTGAATTGATTGATATGTGAGGCTCAACGTCCCAAAACCACGATATGATTATGAGAGACGCTGTAGTGGTGGGCTCCGGAAATTTCAAGCACCTGGGGCCCTTCGACGTACACCCAAATCTTAACACACGGGCCTACCGCATTTTCGCCTCCATCGAAAGTGCAGCCGCAGCAGCAGCCGCGATTCGATCCCGCGACTTGCGGGCCAGCAGCCGAGTACATTAACCACTAGACCACCGCAGTGGTGCATAATCAGAAGGTTTAAATAGAACTTCGAGAAGATAAGGTAAGTTTTCTTCCTAAATTTTGAACGCGTACGATTATGTATTACTGGCATCCGTGTGCTGGGCAATATTCTAAGTAGACGCCTTTACTAGCCAACACATTTTCGGGTTTCACAAGACTGTCGTGAACTTGTTTACAACGAAATACCAGAAACACAGGACAGGGAGGGAGCAAAAGACAAAGAAAAGACTGCACGACAAAGGCGTCTTTAGGTTCAAGTTAAGCTCAGTGGCGAAAGTAACGGCTAGATTATACGCTATATTAGGAATGGGTTTTAGAGCTCCCATGTTGGATTGCTAACATTGATTGTTTATATCATCAGGAAGTAAGCTAATGGTACTATGGTAGAAGCATACGCATGAAAACGTTTGTATTGGTGGTATCGGCGCGGTCGACGTTTCTTAATCTATGACGCCTGATACAAAATATTGAAAAAAACATTCGTATAACTGCTCAAAACAGCGGTGTCAATCTGTATTACGTAATATCGTCGATCAAGTTCACACAGTGCTCCTATATAAGCAACAATTTGCGAAGCCTACAGTGTTGGGTATATCATCTGTGCATTACTTCTGAATTTCACAAAAACGTGATGAGCACGAAAAAATGACATTAACGACTTCCTAACAAGTTCTTTTTAACATTAGTCAAAATGGCCAAAGGCTCATATTATGAAATATTTTCTTTCTTTTGTAAGTGAGCTGCATGCCAGGTCACTGTGGCTTATAATTAAAATAAATGGGCGATGCCTTATCTCGCACAGCACCCGATATCCCAAAACAATTTCTTCGGTTAAGCTTAAGCCTATTTTTAAAAGCAGAGTGGTGAGAAGTCGTGTTCTAATACTATAATATTAGCGACATCACAAAACATGGGCTATAAAATGGCTCGAAAATTCGGCTGTGAATTGGGCCATCTGTAAAAGAAATTTTTTAACAAGATTTAGGCGAAACCGTTTATGGGAGATCGTGTTTGCTTGCGCAACTTTTTGTAAGTGTAACACAAGACGGATCGACAGAGTTAAGTTTCGTGTCTCGCAGACATTGAGCAATGTTTCCACCGGTATATCGTCTCGCTTTCAGAATACGCTGACGTCGAAGGATATTTATTTTGTTCGCCCATGACGATAGCAACACGTGGCAACTCTGCCATCGTTTATCTGGAGGGTCTTACACAACGTTGCCGACTCAACCGTTTTTGTCTCCCCATCCGTTCTTCTCCTTGCCTTCTTCTTGCCGTCGGTAATGTCAGAAAAGGTTCCCCGTTATCTTGCATTTGCGCGCGCATTGCTATAGAGTAAATCAACAACTATATTACCTGAATAACCTTCTTTGCACGAAGTAGTCGAGAAAAAGAAAGCACAAATGCAGACGCAGAGAGCCAAACGCAGTGCGTGGTTCGTCTAGTGGCATCTACTGCGTGTTCGTCTACTTCGTCTGGTATACATTGTCTTTTTTTATTTGCTTGCTTGCTTGTTTGTTTGTTTGCTTGCTTGTTTTCCTTCATTCTATGGCACGTATATCCACAATGGCGAATTGGCGAAAAATGCGAAGTTGAAAATTTAAAACGTTATTTGAGGAAAATTACGTGATTTTAAAAACATCAAAAAACTGAAATGGCAATAATACCTAATGCATTACACTGCAACTACAAGTATTATAATGCTAGTGAGCTTGTATTCCAGACTACCAATTTAACCTGACGTGGATAATATTAAAGAAAATTTAAATTTGCCTATTTCAATAAGGAATATTTCTAAAGACAAGAATAAAATTGTACTCGTTTTTCAGTAGTTATCAAATTACACACAGCATCAAAGGCATCCCTGTGGCAACTTCCCAAACCTGAGGCACCGAAGCTTAAAACAATTTCTTCAGTTAAGCTTAAGCCTATTTTGAAAAGCGGAGTGATGAGAAGCCCTGTTCGAATATTGGAATATCTGCGGCATCACTAAAAGTAATGTGGAATATTTTCCAATTCTTCGCAGAATTGGCTGTGGGGCGATACAACCAGACCAACTCTGTGTATGCATAAATTAAGTGGGGGGACACGGCATCAAAATCTTCTGATTGTAACTTCGGATTGTTGAAGCTGGCCCCAATGCGACTTCCGTGGGAATAATAGGTGTTTGTATTCCGTCCACGTTGTCGTTGCGTCCATCCTATCTGTCATAATCATCATCATCACCAGCCTGACTACACCCACTGCAGAGCAAAGGCCACTCCCATGATGCGCCAATCAACCGGATCTCGTGCTTTCTGCTGCCACGTCATATCTACGAAGTTTCTAATTTTATATACCTGGTTGCGGTGAAGTATTGCACCACTGGAAGAACTTCAACTTTTGGGAGATTGAGTGATCATAAAATCGTGATGGCACGAGAGTTATGGGAAGCTGTAAGAGCTGTGCATACCGAGAGCAAACCAGTTATTATTACTGCCTTGTTCTCGTTCATCAGAAATTTTCGAAGTGCCACGACGACAGCCATGAGCTCAGCTTCGAAGGCCGGAGTGAAATCGGTAGCCTCACAACGAATCATCAGCCAAGTGACTGGGAGACTATTCCTACACCTGCCCTTTGCACATTTGTTTTTTTTTCTTTCAATAAATAACACGTACCATTTTGGGGGATTGGCCAAGAGTGCAACATTGAAACATTAAAGTGTTATTTTAGGTATGAAAGGTGATTGAAAATAATAAAGAAATAAAACTGCAATATTACGTAATAAATAAAACCGAAACTACAAGTGTTTTTAGCTTGTATCCCAGACTGCCGTATTAACCTAATGAGAACAAATTTAAAAACTTACTTAGGTTTCACCTTGTTGAAATGACAAATGATTCAAACACCAGAATGAAATGGTGC
>NW_027464605.1:4648457-4678387 GCF_043290135.1 Rhipicephalus microplus
ACAAACGAAACTACTAAACAGCGCTTCACCAGTCACAGCCTGCACTAAAGCAGTTGAATAAAAAAAAACCCAAGTTACTATGCGGGCACTGCTCAAACAAAAAAAGAGAATAAAACAATGCCAAAGAGCGAAACTCACCTTTGCCCTCATCGTCCTTGAAGAGCTCCTCGGTGCCGAAACGCAGAATGTCATCCAGTTCCTGCTTAGACATGGTGTTTGAGCGACTGCCCATGCCCGGTCGCACAACCAGGTGAGTCAACATCATCTTTTTCTTCGCGACTTGCGTGATGCGTTCCTCCACTGAGGCACGCGTCACGAACCGGTAGATCATTACTTTGTTGGCCTGGCCTATTCGGTGAGCACGGCTGAACGCCTGCATTCGCACCGACACCACAAGTGCAGGTCAGAGCACTGAGCCGTTTTTTTCAAAACAATTCAGCGCACACATAGCTCTTGTTTGTGTTCAACAACAAAGAATCTGTCTCAACAACATCTAATGCTACAAGGTATGCATGCATTTCTCATTGTAATTTCTTAGCGATTTGGGCTACAATCTCCAAAACTGACAAATGTATGGCAATGTTCATAATGCCACGTTTTATGCGATCTGTACTTTTAGGGTACGTAACAAGGAATCGATTGGGACAGTAAGTTTTCAAAGCGCTGAAAAGATGGTCGTATCAGCTTGGCTATTGAGCTGCTAGAACAGGCCTACCTGTCTCAAGAAAAATAAACGATGAAAGGCTTACATTGCCTAAATGTTCATTACCAATTTTGTCTAAAAGAAGAAGAATTAATGTGATGTTTAAAGTACTAACAACCAATTTAGTGCAAAGGGCGTCCTCGGTCTTAGTACCGTGCTCGACATTAAAAATTGCATTTAAAGTTTAGCTTCACAAAAGAAAAAAAAAGCTTTTCCGATACACGATGCCAGGTTTTCACATTTATACCGTGATAACCCTCGACATAGTGCTTAAACACAAGTGGAAATATCAGACGAGAGACAGATGAGGCACTAGCCTTCAGCTACTGTACACATGGTGTGAAGATAACTAAGGAACATACAGGCTCGTCTTTAACTCTGGCGATATGACAATCGTGACTGGTAATGTACGCAGTGTCAACACTGGCAGCAAATTTCAAACATAAGACAGCAATGAGACACAAAACAACTCCTCACTGCCCGGCACAAACAGTATGCAAATTTTTCTCCACACACCAAACACACACACACAACTATACATGCCTGTCGTTCTAAGAAAATCTGAAATGACGTGAATAACAAGTGAATGCAAACAAGCCTGCCATACCTGAATGTCGTTATGTGGGTTCCAGTCAGAATCGTAAATGATGACAGTGTCTGCAGTAGCCAAGTTGATGCCTAGGCCACCCGCCCTCGTAGACAGCAGGAAGCAGAATTGGGGCGCACCGGGAGCTACACAGGAAATTTCATTTTGTACGACGAGATTTTTTGTATGATGAGATTTCAGTGCAATGAACAATCTAATCAATGCACTGACGTGCCATTACAACTTCAAAAACATGCCATCACACTCGGCTGGACAAGGCATGTGTGAATATTCAAGCACTTCAAATATTTGAAGTAATATTAGTTTTCAAATCGGCTGACACGAGTGTAAATTATTCGAAATGAACAAATAGGCGGGCATAACCCCCTAGTAAATTCATTCCCCAGTAAAGGTGGTTTCATTGAAGCTTAGGAGTGCTATGCCAAGAAAACACATATCCATGCACTGCCACAAAGTGCCACTATACTGTAAATGAATGAAGTACCCTCACATCAATTATTCATATTTTTAGAGTTTAAAAGCTTGTTATAAAGGCTTATATGCTACACATCGTATATTTTTTAATATCTTGCGATACATACCATTTGAACTATTCTGTTCAAAATTATTTGACAATATCAGTATTCGTACCTCAGTATTGTGCAACTATTCAGCTCTATGGGTGTAATATCAAAGGGCTTAAGCAACGGGTGCACGGACAATTGGACCACTGTTTCACATTCCCAAAGCATAATGCAGCCATACCGTTGAACCGATCAATGGCCTCCTGTCGTTGGCTGCCAGTGATGCCTCCATCGATGCGTTCATACTTGTACCCCTCAGCTTCCAAGAAGTCCTCCATGATGTCCAACATCTTGGTCATCTGTGGACAGCAAGCAAGTCATGTGCGCACCAAGCAAAACCATAAACTGCACTAAAGGTTTAACATCTCCCAGAGCCTGCCAGTCTAGAAGACCTTCTCTAGACCTTGTCTTCCTAGACTGATCGTGCCAAGAAGACACCGACCGTCTGGAAGAACTTGTTCCAGAAGGTAACTAAAGTACTTTCCATCTGTTGTGGAAGAAGTCACTTGTGCTGTACAGTCAATAAGAAGGCCAAGGACAGACTGCCAGAAGCCTGTTGCTAGTTTAGTGTCTCGGCAATGCAAGATGAGACTCGGCCATTCAACCCATCTCAAACTGCAGTTCGCTGAGGATGTTCAAGACAGCATCTGCAAACCAGCCAAAAAGTCAGCCATGGCAACCCAAGACGTTCAACAGGCACTGATCACGGGCTCTAGTTAGGGTAATCGCCTATCCACAGCTGTAACAAAACTATGCGATGATTGTCTGCAGCAATGCAGATATTTTTTGCCTTACACGGGGACGCAGCTTTGGGATCGCGAAAAATGGCAAAAAATTTTTTTGAAAATAAAGTTTTCAGTTTCTGGGACCTTTTTCCTATCAGATTTCAAAATATCTACCCCAAAGACAGGACAGAAGTGCTTCAAATAATTTATTTTGCCCTTCTAGGTGGTGTAAATTCTGGAAATCGTGAGAAGCACTGATTTAAAAAAAAGTTATAGTGTCAAAAAAGTTGTACTTGCACGCCCTAACTACAGCCGTGGTTTAACAGTTAGGGCGTCCGACACGGCTGCGGGAGGTGGCACGTTCGAAACCCACCGCCGGTTAAATTGGGCACAAGCGTACCCCAGCCAGGCGCCTGGCTTTTTTTTCAGGGTGTTGCGCTTGGGAGAAGCCTCACAAACCCCGCTAAGCCCTTCAGAGCGAAACCCAGTTTCGAAAGCAAGCTGGCCTGCAAAGGTGGTTCTTGACGTAGTCTCCACGTGGATGACTTTCGAGTCAGTTCAAACCAAGAATACCGTATTTACCCGATTCTACCGCGCCCTCGATTGTAACGCGCACCCAATTTCCACCGCGAAAAAAAAAAAAAAAACCGTAAGACATCAATTGCAACCCGCACCCATTTCTCTCGCTGGCCCGCACGATCACACCACTCGAAAAAACGACTCCTTTCGGGAGCGTCTTCCATTTAAATATGAGGTACGGGCGAAGCTTGTGCTCATCTGACGTGTAACAGACCATTGCCGTCACTGTAGTTTTACCGTGGACCGATGTCAGCATGCGAACTTGCTTCGCCCCCTTCTTCTCGACAGTTGTGGTGCCAGGCATGTCGAAGTAAAGAGGCGTCTGATCGGCATTCCCGATTTGCCCAAGCAGGTAGCCGTTGTTGCACCGCAAGTTTAGGACGAATCTCTGAAAACTGTGAAGCTTTTCATCGTACTCCTCCGCAAAACTTTTCGCATATGCATGTTCCCCTTCGGAGGAAAAAGCCTTTCCTCTTCATAAAGTTAGTTAGCCAGCACCTGCTCGCTTTAAACTGGCTCCGCATTAGACCTTTTTCTAAGACTAATTGCATAGCCCACACTTGGAGCAGTTCTGTCGTCACGGGCCGCTGTGCGACTCGCTGCTCAAGCACATACTCGCCGAGCAGCTCTTTAATTTGCGGAAACCGACCCTGGTGTGGTCCACAGAAGCCTTTGCGTGAAGTTTTGCTGTCGACAATCTTCTGCTTTTGTTTCTGCCGGTCCCGCACGCACGTTTCGGGAACTCCGAACGACCGCGATGCGGCCCGATTTCCGTCCGTTTCTGCACACGCGATGACTTTTCTTTTAAAAGCGGCATCGTGGTGCACTTGAGTTTTGGGAGTCGGCCCATCCACGCCGTCGATTCAAATGCACTACTAGATGACGAACTCCTCAGCACACGTACGAAGTGCCGCACATGGGAAACACATAAGCAGAAATGACCGACGCGCTATGCCGACGCACGTAGGGGGCGGCCATTTTGGATTTGCCGATGGCAATAGATTGACCGTAATTTTTTTGTTCGTACTCGATTCTAACGCGCATGCGATTTATGAACTCGCTTAAGCGGAGAGAAGGTGCGCGTTAGATTCGAGTAATTACGGTACATGCGTTCGCACCCGTGCGATATGTCAAACACAGAGAGAGCCGTTTCTCACACTCCCGAAAGCTTGCAAAGCGTTCGCGATGGTGCAACCGGAAGCTGGCTTCTTGGTCTCATCAAAAAGAGCATTTTTTCGTGTTCAAATTCGCCGCTTCAGCTGGCTTTCCGATTCAGAAAGAAACGCGCAAAAAGCAAATACTTGGGGGACATTGCGAGGCCTCCAATTGGCCGCATTCGTCATGCTGTCGCAGCTCACCTCGCCATTAGCCCAATGCTCGCTCTGGGACATTGTTATCTGCTACTTGTGCGTCGCAAGCACACGGCTGTCGAAAATCACAATTTTGTGATGTGTTAATGGCTCGACGATCACTTAGCCTATAATTATGCCTTAGTTAGGAGCTATAAGCGGATCCTCGATCGGATTACTATGGTTGCACTTGTAGACCGTGTGCCACACCCTCGGAGTTGTCCTTAAGCCTAACTCCACTAACGGTGAGACACCACTAACGGTGAGACAAACCTTGAACTTTGCGAGCAATAACAACGCGCTAGCGCACTTGAGGAGACGTGCTTTTTCGCAAGAAGCATGGCCATTTTACGCCCTTCTAGGTGATGCGGATGGGCATTTTATGCATTGGCAGCAGAACAATATCTTGGCAACCCTTACAGAGATTTTTATTCCGTTTTTTGTAACGCTCCTTCAACTGTGCTTTGGAAAGCTGCGATATTACTGTTTCGTATTACTCCTTTAAAAATTTTTTCGTAGGGCTTCTTGTTTGTAGTGCAGGTGTTCTTACTGCAGTGAAACTGGAGAAAACATCAACTACAAGTTTTAGCGTTGCGAAAAAAATTATTTTGAAAACGCAACCCTTTTGAGCATACATTTGGCTGTGCGTACAGAAATTGCCAACTATTTACGCTATTTGATAAATCCTCCAGCCCCTCCACAAGGTTCAATCAAAAATTCGCCTCTCATCATGTTTATGTGGTTTGATAAGACAAATGCTTGGGCTAGTTGGTGATTGGGAATCAACAGCGTTTTCTGTCCTAGTCTCTTCTTCTGTAGTTACGTCGTAACTACTCGTAGTCTTGCGCTGTGCAAATATGTTGGTTTATGTGGTATCGCCTTGAAATTTTTATGGAAGCACTCGAGGCCATTTTTAGTGTCTGTGGCAATATTTATCAAGATCCAACCAGAAACAAGAAAGTCTGTTCTCAAAGGCACGTCCCCTCCTCAAACATACACTCCTTCTTAGGAGTTCGTTGACTGCTTGAGCATAACAGCCAAACGTTCTTTCAAATCTTGGCAATTATGTTAGCTAGTTAGGCAACAAAACATATCCTACAGTTGAAGCTGGATGTTCTTCAGCGTGGCGATATAATCTCCCTGAATGGCCTCGCTTTAATAAACAGGCTTTCATATCGGGCAGAGGTAAGTGGCATACCTGAGAGAAGATGAGGACACGGTGGCCAGTTTCCTTCAGATGGCGCAGCATCTTGTGCAGCAGGATGAGCTTGCCGCAAGCCTTCGTGAGAGCCGTGCCTTCGTATGCGCCGTTGGGCATGCGCGGTGCCTCCTAAAAATCGAGCACAACAAACAAGGCGAGTTACAACGTGGCTACCAACTGCAGATCGCTTCGCAGAGGAATCCCAGCAACATGCTAATTAGTGCTATACACTATGACCACCACATCATCACCATACAGCGCTTCAGAAGACAAGCTCACAACAACATAGAAGCTACCTTAAATATACTGCGATAGCATGAATGCATAATAAAAAAAAAAAGAAAAAAAAGAAAGAACATACCTGAGAGGCAGCAGGAAACAGATAGGGGTGATTGCAGCATTTCTTCAGGTCCATCATGATGTTCAGCAAGGACACGGAATGACTGCCTCCCTTGGCGTTGAGTGCCTCGTAGTTACGAGTGAGGATGTACTTGTAATACTTCCTGCAAGTCCACAGTTCAAGATCAAAGAGTAAAGCATGGCAACGAGAAGAAGTCCTATAACACGTAAAAGCACGCAGCCCAAGCGAGCCCGTTAATTCATCCTACTCAGATTGTGGTTTGCACATTGTCTGCGACACTTCCCTCAGCGACAGGCTTATTGGTCTCCATTTCCTCTTTGTGAAGCAGACCTCACAAGACTCCTCGCAGCTAACAAATCTGTACCCCACTTTGGAGACAATAACTCACTCAAGAAATACACAAAATCCAGGGTCAAGTCAAGGTGCCATTAATATGTGAACTGCCATGCGCAAGGAGGCATCACGACAGTACCTCACAGCAATGCAAGGGGGGTATCATCACATCAATACATAGAGATCTTTTTTTGCATATTTTTTTTTTGCGAGTGGTAGTTGAGGGAGCAGATTATATATAGAGGCGGGTTATATCCAAGGAAATATGCTTGTAACACAGCATGCCACGATGACCAGAAAGAGGGCCAAACGAAGAGGCTTTTAGCTGGCTTTGGCAAACCACTAAACAAAAGTCCTCATTATTCATTTTAACTCAAAAACATTGCCTGCAGTGCATACAAGAATTTAAATGAATGCGTAGTGGTCCCCTTCATGTAAACGATGAACTGGGAAGAGCTTTACATAAATAAAAACCGCCATAAGCAGGGAGTGATGTCTCAAAACTAAGCCTTCATCTTGACAGAACACTGCTAAAAAATTGAAAAGCAATTTCTTCTATGAATGCTGCAATATTTTTTTTTCACTTGTCCATGACGGATGAATTGCCAGCCACTGGACTTTTTTAACGAGCACCTGCATTTAAATCTGCCACACATTTCGATTTCGATTCATGATGGGAACAAAATACTACAGATGTGGCTCCGAGATTTTGTGCCGCGCCGTCATTTTGCACACTTGTCTTCCGCAGATTCAGTGGCATATAACTATGGCAAAGTCCATAAAGTGTTTTAAGGGTCTCGTCCCAGTCCATGGGACCCTTGCCAATTATCTTGTGCCTTGCAATTAACACATTATATATAACAATAAAGTAGAGAGGTCAACTGACTCACTTTTGGAGAGGGGTAAGGTCAACGCGAATGATGAATTCGCTCTTAGAGGGCATTCCCTGCATGAAAAGAGAAACATCAGCACGTATATCAGCAGTATCGGCAAACACCGAAAAAGAGTACAGTGGAGGGAAAAAAAAAAATTGAATTTGCTGAGAGAAGAGAGCAATTTTTAGCCGGCTGAGAAGTTGCTGTGAATTTCAGGCCATGTGCTGCGCTATAATACTTGGCTCGCGTGTTCTCGGGAGCGTCGACTACCGATCGGCGGCGTTTTCTGATCATGCTCAATAAGTGTTGCAGGGCCCCCTTAAATTTGAAGGGGAGCTTCGCGACAGAGCGGATTTCTTCTGAATAGGTGCTTTCACGGCTTAGCACTCCTACACTGCAGTGAAGTCACCTTTACAAGCGGTTACATGCGTATAGTATAATGTAAAAACCAAAACATAGATCTCTTTTTTTATATAAAAAAAAAAACGCTGTGAAAGTCAATTTTTGTCTTAAATACCGGTCATTCACAGAAAAAAATTTGCAAGTCTCGACACTATGGGCAGCTGAGGTTGAAAGCCTCCATTGCCGTCGTGAGCATCAGCAGCAGCACCATTGGGCAAGGTTGGGCAAGGTCTACATTGTTCAAGCAACGCCATTTTTGCCTCGGTTATCTGCTGTCAGTCTGCTGTTTTCTATTCTTCATTTCCTTCAAAAATTAGCCATAGTCGACGGCAGTTTACAATAGGCCTGTAAGAAAAAAGTTCCTGAGTGTGCCGAAGCGCACGGCAATCTGGCGGCACAACGGAACTTCAGTGCATCGGAGAAAAGTGTCCGATACTGGAGGAGCCAAAAGCAGCGCATCACATCCTGCAGCAACCAAAAAAAAAAAAAAAAAGAATTGCTTCGTGGACGAATTGCAATGCACCCCAAACTGGAAACACTACTCACTGAATTCGTCCGAGAGCAACGTGCAAGGTCGCTACCTGCAACAGCAGAGTGCATCCGCATGAAAGCTCTCGAGATAGCACGCGACTCTGGGGTCACAAGGGTGCACCGATTTACGAAGTGAAAGGGCATTGCGCTGAGGCAGCGTACTTCCGTTTTTCCACAAATGCTGCATCAGTAACACATTGCATGGAATGGAGGACGATGCGCTCTGGGACCCTACTAGTGAAAAACAGACATCGTCGGACTCAAGTTCAGAGGAGTCTTAGTGACAGCACTTTGTGGATTTTTGGCATTTAACTACATAAGATTAGTATCCAAATAAAAAGAAATCGGTTGTAAATTGGTTGGTTGCATTTACCAAGGTAAAGGTGTGTCATAATATTTTGCGATATTTAAGAGTTTCTTTTTCGGAGATTTGAAGTTTGGGGAGTCTTATCGATATTCCAGTTCTGCCTATATTCTGTTTTTTTTTTTTTTTTGTTATTGTACTACAATTAGTTCTCAGATTATCTGAAAATAAGTGATGTCTAATTATGCCATTCCTTAGAAGTGATTAGAGCACTTTCTCTCAATATTTTTAGTTAAGTTTAAAGTGCAGCTGTAGCCAAAGATCCGCCAAGTGGAGCTATGCCTATTATATTGATGCTGATATACACCATCCCGTAAAAATTTTAAATTGTTTTGATGTTCCATAATTCTTAAGGGTAGTATGCTCAAGTTATCTTTCACAAAAAATTGTATGTTCAACTTAGCCATAAAAAAATAGCATAGCTCCACAGTTTGATTCCTTACGAGTTGAACGGTATGACATTTATTAAAATTAGCTCACAAAAATGTAACGAAAAGTTCCCTAAGGCTTGTCGGGCTGTCAAAAAATGTGAAGCTGAGGAAATGGCATTTCAAGTTTTGACACTTGCTGCAAAAATTTCTAAAAGGCTCAAGATGGCAACACTCGGCCTGCTACAACGCTCATGGCGCACGCGCGATATTCCAACGAATATTGTTCTTTTGGGGGCATTTTACTGCTGCTGGAGTGCTTTGAAGGCCCACTTTATTGCATTTCCTGACCGAATTTAGCGTTAGTAATTTGAGAGTAGGTGCTCAGACGTGAAAAAGCTCCGAAAATAACTTTTGCAAAAAATTAACCTTTTGGTCATTTCTTATCGTATTATCTTTTTGGCCATTTCTTATTGTACTAACTTAGCGAATTTCTAGAGCCTTCACATCTCGAGAAAGTCTTGAAAGATCAAATGCAGATAATTTCAAACATGCACTATCCTACTGAACTTGAAGTTTCGGAACAAAATCATTTTTTTACTAAATTATTCGGTCTGTTGCTATAAAATGTAACAAAAGGGGGAACCGTGAAATGAAGCTTGCTCAGGTCTTTTTTTTTTTTTTTTTTTTTTTTGTCAAGTGTTTACTGTACTTTCAATTTCGTGGTGGCCATGAAATATCACATAAGTCACAGCTGCAAGTTGTGCAAGCCATTCAGTCCTGTGTTTTTCTGGCATTGCGCTGTAAATAAGTTCACGATGGATCCTAACCAACTGGCCGAACTTGTCGTCTTACCACAACTCAGTACTATTCACCACACGCGTAAACCCAGACGGGTTACCTCGGCAGTACGCACCTTGAGCACATCTGCTTTGAGCCTCCGCAAGAGGTGGCATCCCAGCAGATCGTGAAGCTTCTTCACCTGCTCCTCTTTGGCCAGGTCAGCAAACTCGTTCAGGAATCCCTGCAGGTCACTGCGAGTGCAGCACAGCCAACAATCAGTCAAAAGTTTGTTTCCCTTTCCACCACAGGAGCCGTGGCGAATGTTGCTTATATGGCTAGAAGAAATGCTCAAATTTGACGTCTAGTATTACACGCTCAAGTCAACAACATAACGAGATGGCTCTAAATTTCCAGTCAAACGCAAACACACGCTCCTTGGCATCAAGCAGAACATCAACAGATTTCCCGGACCCTCAAGAAACTGCGCTGAATGCAGCATTTTTGGTTTCAAGGATGCGGTGGCCGCGGCGCGGTGGGTTCGAGGGTCCGAAAATAACCAAAATGGCGGCAACGATAGAGTCTGTGGTTAGCGGTAGAGTCCGCAAAATAAAAAAGCAAAAGCTATAGACGTCCGGAATTTCAGACTTTTCAATACATTGGCTCTACGGGGAACTTGACGGTGCCACAGATGATTCCAGGAAATCAGGCATGTCCGGAATTTCAGGCTTGCAAGAAATCGGAAGTCGACTGTACTTATGAAAGGAGGAAAGCGCGAAACTGACCAAGAAGACCAAAAGCCATTTAGGCCACACAAACTCTGGTTCAATTTACAACTGGCAGAAGCAATTGCTTACACATAGACCACCACGTCAAAGTGGAACATGCAAAGTGAAACTAGCCCTTCTCTGGTCCTCTTAGAGAACAACAGAACTCATGTATTTTTACTGCTGCTTATGTTCAGTGCCATGCACAATCACGCATTTTGCGATGAATACACTCAGCAACCGTCACCATGTTTTATTAGGTTGGCAGAATTGCAAGATAGATGAATATTACATAGAAGTGCATCTTATACCAAAGTGTCACTTATAGGCTGAAAAGTACCGTAATTAAGCAGTGGAACATTTGTGAAAATCTTCAGGACAGTAGACGACTAAGAGGAAAGAATGATTGTACACAATCAGATAATCACAATCCCACCAAGTCGTCTTCGCCCGAAAAGCCAACGCTGGTCAGACTTACTTGAAGTTTTGCGGACTCAGGAAGTTGAGGAGATGGAAGAGCTCCTCCAGATTGTTCTGGAGGGGTGTACCAGTCAGAAGAAGCTTGTAGTTGATCTTGTAGTTGTTCAGCACCTTGAAGAACTGCATGTGACCACGCACACACACGAAGGACGGGAAAAGTTAATTAATGAAAGACAAAACTTCTCAATTTAGTGTAACGATAAAAGGCAAAACAGACAAGATGTTTCAACAACGGCATGCTTGCCACTTCACAGACTTCGTATAAGTAAGTAATGTTTCCATAACATGCACATTTATGTAGATTCAATGACCAGCATGCTTCACATTTGACTTGTAAAAGGTATGTTTCCATAACATCCACATCACATGTTGTGTTTATGAAAATGAAGTCACCTCTCAATAGATGTTCATTTTCAAAAATGTTAAGCAGGCTGAGGAGCAAATTATTCCCATAAAAATGTACATGTCTAGCAGTCCTTACGTGGCTTTGCTGAAATATTTTGATAACCTAAGATGTACACAAGTTAAACCTGTTTTTGCCACTGCATAAAACACAAGAGTGACTAATGTAGAGCCCTGCTCCTCCCATCATCTAATAACCTTATTATAACAAATTTGCATCTTGCATGAAAATAAGTTTGTTATATCCAGAAATTCGTTATAAAGGTTTATTTTAACACTATTGCAACACTATTTTATTTATTTCGTTATAACCGATATTTCATTATATCCGGTTTCATTATAACGAGGTTTGAGTGTAATGCCATAAAACACTGACATTCAAGAGCAGAAAGAAAAGCTTTCAGGCACCCCCACCTTAGACTGGTTGTTTTTCAGTCGATGAGCTTCGTCCACGACTAGCACTTGCCAGTCCACAGAGCCAAGAATGGTGGCGTCAATGCACACCAATTCGTAAGAAGTCAACAACACGTGAAACTTCACGGCTGAATCTTTCTGCAATGAGGAGAAGCGACACAGGCGAACATTGCGAAAATCAGAAAGGTGATGGAAATTGTTTACCGACAATGACACCAGAAGTAAGTCACACAGGATAGGTCAAACTTATCGAACTAAATTCGATTACGCAAGCAGAGATTTCTGGGCAAACAATCAAACCCAAGAAGGTCCCAGGATAACTTCTCCCATTTGCCAAACTACAAGTAAAGTATTAACAAGATATTTTCTATGCGTGTTATTTTTACGTTTAATATCCAACCATAGCAAATACCACGAAGTGTCGAACAGCACCAGCATAAAACCGCACCAAAATGTTGAAAACCAATTGTTCAGAGGACCCCCTCAGAAACTGCACCAACGCCACAGCAAAAACTAAAAGCAAGCACTAACCTTCATGCGGCAGGCCTTGTTGGGGTTGCGAACCGCCTTCTCGTCGAAAGAAAACTCGTGCTCTCGAATGACAGCTCGGCTGTCTTTGTCCCCAATATAGGTCACCACGTAGAAATCCGGTGCCCACACCTCAAACTCGCGCTCCCAGTTGATGATGGTCGATAGTGGGGCGCTCACGAGGAAGGGACCGCGGCAGTGGCCCTGAAGCAAGAGTGAGCATGCAGGCAGCAAATTAGAACACATGCTGGTTTTTCAATCCCAATAGCATTGACGACCACACATACCACCACTAATGCATGGGTTTAGCTGATAATGCGGAGCCATTCAATGTTGCACCATGGCCCCATTAATGTGCAGTACTCGTGGATTCAAACACAAATCCAAATTTTTCAGTAAAACACCTGGTGTGTGCAATAGCTCAATATAACTAAGTCTAGTCGCCACAAATCTGGCCTCTGAAGATAATGTTGGGTGTCATCTACCCATTCTAGTCTAAATGACGCCAATACAATTTGAACTGAAGACTGCAAACAAAAGTATGCGCGTTACTTCCCCTTAAACTGTCCCATTTTATTGCATGAGTACTACACAGTCCTCATGAACTGAAATGCGACAATTATCGCACGAACGATAACGACATATTTTCTACTCATAACGTGTACACCAGAGCTTCCCTCATCTTTAAAGGCCAGTTTTGTAACAGCACCACGCAGTGATCCCAAACAACCAAGCATATCAGTCATTGTACTGAAAATTTTGATATGTTACATCTGTGAGGACCGCACAACTAAACATCTATCAGATAGACCTCGAGGGTACTGCCGTGTTTGCCGTGCATTTTCACAGGCAACCAGGAGAATTTTGTTCAAAGTGAAGCTGTAGGCACTGATCCTCAGAAAAAGACTAATCGCATAAACATCGGGAGGAAATCAGAAAAGGTGTTTCTCACTACACTGACAGTAGAGTTTTTGCCAGAGAGGCAAACAAAATATCCATATTGTGGGGATCCGAGGCGCGCCTGCGACCATTTTGGAGGCATTCCGCCGTATGGCCGCTCCCTTTCCTTTTCCGTGCTCTGGTAACGGCGCGCGGCAATAGATAGCGCCACGTGTTCTCAAGGGCTGCGAGAACCGGGAGGCCAAGTCACGTGCGCGACAAAAAGAGTATCTCCTTCAATGGTCGGCGCCTGGTAAGCACGCGTTTCCTTCGTGCTCGTCCCCTTTGGGAATCGCCGGACTGTAGCCTGCCTGGGGGCCTTGACATCCCGGCAGGCGTGTTTACTTGAGTGCTAGCTTCAATACCGTACGCTAAGCCAACAGCAGTGCCTAGTGCTTGAAGTGGTCGCACCAAACCAAGCCGCACTTGCCGGAGGCCTACGCGTACAAGGTTTGCCTTAACTCTCGCGACCAGGCCCAGTGGCCATCGTGAGAGTGCGCAGCATAGCCAGGAGGGACCTTTTCCCGACCGGTGTGTCAAAGCTCGTCACTGCCAGCTGCGACACGCTCGCGGTTTCCCCTTATTGTGAACGTCCGCCTGCAGGAGCCTTTGCTCTCCGCGTCCCGGAGGTGACCGTTGTACTGTTGTCCGGGGTGCCGCCAAAGGCAATAAAGTGTTTGTGTATTTCTGTTATTCGAACACATAGTCTGTTTAGCAGCGCCACGCTAAACGCTTTGTTAGTTGAGCGCACATGGCACGGTGCGCTACACGGGAGTAGCTGACGGAGTCGCGGACCTGTGGCACGCTAAGCGTGAACCCACGGTGATCATCCGCTACGGTGAGTAGCGAGGTCACCATAATATCCAATCGACTGCAACAATGCTCATGCAACAGGGAGGAGGAAGAAAGCACCGACCTCCTTGAAGAGCGAGTAAAGGAAGACAATGGTCTGGATGGTCTTGCCCAGACCCATCTCGTCGGCAAGGATTGTGTCCGTGTGGTTGGCCCAGGAGAAGCGGAGCCAGTTCACCCCTTCCAGCTGATACGGGTGCAGCTCGTTGTCGTTCTCAAGGACAAACGGCGGCTGTGACTCGTACTTCCGCTTCGGGTCCACGGGGGCGCGGTCCTGGTTGGTCGGGGTGCCCCTGCCGCCCCGGGAGTCGTCGTCCCGGAGATCCCTAGACTTCTTGCTTTTGGACTTACTCTTCCCGCTGAAGGAAAGAAGGAAGAGGGTGAGCAAGGACAACACCTAAACAGCACAATGACGAAGAATACATGTTAGTGCAAACAAAAACCAATTAAAGAAAGAAAGAGGCCTCAAAGTGTGCCAGACTTTTTTGCCTCCTCCTCTTTCTTTCAAATCCTTGTTTCTTTGTTTTGGCTATTGTCTATCCCTACAGTGTCAACCAACTCGTTCGGCAATAACTGATACTCAAGGATGGCAAAACAGACGCACCTAGTTATGTATGTTCCTGGCTTTATTTTTATCTTCCTCTATAAGAAATGATGTGAAAAACAACAGCAAGTTGAGCTATTTGGTAGACATCCACAAGAAAGGTAAGAATACGGAGAGCAACATGACAGAAGAGGTCAAGAAATGGTGTTCGTGTTGTCTCCCATGTCGGCACGCACCAAATTCTATCATAAGAGCACTATTAATCACTAGAGCTGCTACTACATCGAAGCACAGTGACACAGCACTCACAGGACAGTAGCTTTCACCCCCTGGTCGCATGACCTGTGTAATGACTGCTGCTACGGATGCAGAGAAACAAGACAAAAAGCGACAATACCCTGAGGACTTCTTGCTCGTGGCAGGTGCTTGATCGGCGTTCTCGACTGAGGCCCTCAGGTCCCAGTAGTCCTGAATGGCCTTCTGGAGATCAGGGATCTCAAACTCCCCGGGCTCCTCAGCCTCCCATGAGGACTGGTCGTAGGGCAGTTCTCGCCACTTGACCAGGTACAGGTTTGAGCCGTCGCGCAGCGTCCGGTGGTTGATGATGCGGTGCACCTGTAGCCATTCGGGCCGGATGCCGTAGCGATAGTACTTCTCCTCCAGGTTCTGGTAGTTCTTGTCTCGCGCATGCTTCTCCTCCCGGCTGCTCTTGTTGTCGCTGGTCCCGTTGGAGCCGTCGTCTGGCAGCGGGGGATCGTCCATGTCGTTCTTGCGACAGTAGTTACGATACAACCCCGGATGGTAGACATCCAACTGGAAAAGATAGAACGGAGCCACAGCGTTAGCATTGTCGCAGCTGCCGTGAAATCTCGTTCACTTGGATCTTGAGTAGCCTTTCCTTAGCACGAGTGAAAGACTGGAGAAAGGAAGACACACAGTAACATGTACAGCGCTATGTGTACAGCGCATGTACAGCGCATGTACAACACTTTTTTTTTTTTTTTACAGAATGAATCCATAAGGTCTGCAGTTATATTGCACTAAAGTGGCACGAAAGCTGCAATTTTTATCATCTCGCGACTTCCTTCACAAGGCAGTTGCAGTAGAAGACCCACGTCTTCATCGCAACTACACTCACGCGAACAGTAACAAAGGGTTCTAAAGAGTTACCTCGCTAAAGCTCACTCCGAAAGCTAAACGCATGCAACATGAAAGGAGCAAGATGCAAATGCTGCAGCACCTGGTTTTCAGAGATCCAGGAGCAGTGCCAGTAGGACATGTCGTGCCACTTGACAAAAAACTCCCTGAGAGGCTTCGGCTGTGGTTTCTTGCTCGTGGACGGCTGCGGTGGGGGCGCCGTCGACGTCGATGGCACTGCAGCCACCTGGCCATTGCTGCTGCTCAAGCTATCCTCGGCCTTGCCGCCTTCCTCCTTCTTGGCGTCGCCGCTTGCGTCTCCTTTCACCTCGGCCCAGCGCCAGAACAGGATTCTTTGAACCTTTCCCTTGAGCGGCTCCACCTGGTGTCGGCCGCACAAGCACCAGAAGAAGGGCGTTGGAATGAAAGAAGAGCGTGCAGGGCATGGAAGATAACGGAATAGAAAAGAAAAAAAGAAAGACAAATCGAGAAAGACAGTTATTTCACTTCGTTTCTCCGGCATTATCCTTTTCTTTCACTTTACAAATCCTGCTATGCACACTGTTTCACTATATTAGTAAAGTTGAACCCGTTTATAAAAGACATGCACTGTGGAGAAGTTCTTGGCCTTTATATGAAGTGTCTCAAAATAAGCAGGAATGTATGGTATCATTTTCTGATCAAGCTCCGTTTTAATGTCAACACACTGGTGTCTCTTATACTAACCTAGTGGTCTGTTACATGAGTGACTTTTAGAGAAGGATTCCGTTGTACCCACAGAAAGATCTGGCACTACAGTCGAACTCCACTACAACGAACGCCGCTTCAACGAAACTTCCGCTACAACGAAAAATTCACTATTCCCCGTCAGCAGTCTATAGGAGTCAATGCATAAATATTGTCGCCACAACGAACACTTTTTCTTCTATGGTCTCGCTTCAACGAAATTTTACGATGCAATTCCGGGCTCATATACTTATTGCTATGCCGTAAATCTAATCATTAACATTTCAATGCATTTTCAGAGCCTGAAAATGTGTCAACGAAGCATAAAATACACGTGTTGGCACCACCAGAAACCGCCGCTATACTGCCGCTGTCTAACAAGCATGGGCGCCGCCATTGCTAGATAGCGATGGCAATGAGACTGCCCTGCTTTTGCCACTGGCTTATTTTGAGCCGCAGACGATCCGAAGCTGAAGCTCAGTTCATAGTTTCTTTTATGCAGCTGCTGGGGGCAACTGCGGAACGATGCCTTTTCAGATTCCGATGCTTATCATAATGTTTGTGCTTGGCCAGTGTGGTAACTAATCAGAGCAGCTGTTCGTCCGCATTATCAACAAAATCAGCTTGCCAAGAGTGCTGAATGATAAGAATTGCATAGAATAATGCAAAAGTCGCCGCTCCACGATACCCTGCCTCCATCTCGTCGTTGTCAAATACCTTTGACGGCGGACAGCTGCTGGTGTTAACGTGTTAATGCAACTGTGTGGCTCGTTCACAAAGGCGGTTTTAGGCGTGTTTTAGCGTGCTTTTCACCATAGTCATGCTATGCATGGGTGAGAATGACGTCGTGACGCTGCTGGAAAAGAATAAGAAGCAGTGGACATTTTTAAATTTTGAGAATAAACGTTCCTTTGTTTTGCTAGCCGAGATCAACTATATTTTTTTCGATTTCACTACAACGAAATTATCGCTACAACAAAATTTTTTCCGCACCCCGTCAGTTTCATTGTAGCGGGGTTCGACTGTAGTGTTTATGGGAGCTGCAACACATGAGATTTCGTTCAGCATTGGAATGACAGGTAGTACATGAATTTCTGTAAACTTCGTTCTGTCGGCTCCACATGGCAGCCACTTTGTAGCAAGAAAAATTTTGGCAAAAGCTCAGCTATCCCAATTTATCATTTAGACCCTTTTAGGCTGCACAATTCAAACAAGTTTGTGAGGTTTGTCACAAATCATTCTTTTAACACGATAGCATTAATTCAGCTCGTTTCACAGAAATGTCGGTGTCGAAGTCTGTAGTTGCGAGCGAAAAAGCAGCGTTTGCCGCGAGAGAAAATCCGGGGTAGATGCTAACAAAGAGAGGAACCAAAGAATGTGTGCAGTTTTGTTTTTTTTGCGGCACAGTTTAAGTCTCCACTGATTGGACAGGCAATAGTACGTGTGTGCGTGTGGATATCACTACGACATCAAGGGTGAAGCTCAAGGGTGCCCAAACTTTCTTCTGAAACGAACGCCAATGCACAGGAATAAAAGAAAGCCACAATTGCATTCCAAGCCAAAAGAACGAAGCTTCAGACAAATCCGTGCTCTACTCATCCTTCCCAAGGTGGCTGAACAATACACAGAGTCATAGTTCTCTTAGTAATTACTGCGGGAAACTCTATGCTGTCGTGTACAGTGCTCGGCAATGAAATGTGATAATAAACCCTCGCAGCATACTATACTTTTAGGAGCAGCTGGTGGGCGGCAGATTATTGTTGAGGAACAAAATACAGCCGTAATACGAGGTAAAGGCCCTTGTTTTAAGTCGTACATCCCAGTGCGTCGAGTGCGCGAGAGCTCACCGGTGGAACAAAATATGCAGGTCGCCACAAAGGTGGAGTCGGTGCCACATTTTAACTGCCGAGCAATGTACAGCCCCCAAATCTTTGAAACTATTGTTCGCGAGCGGCAATCTTTTCTGTGCGTCTTCGCCGTACGACTGTTCCAAAAAGGGGGTGATCACAAGCGCATGCCCGCAAAACAATTTTTTGGAACTTTGTTTCCGTCATGTGGCGCCGACACAGAAAAGTCACCGCTGCGCACGATGGTTACAAGATTCGGGCGACTGTACAAATATACACAACAGAGGACAAATGTACAATAGACCATATTATAGAAAAATGTAGCATTTTCTTGAAATCGCACTGAAATGTTTTAATTGAGGAGGTCCTGATTTGGAAGCGTAATTCTTTTTTTAGTGCATTTCTATAAAACTGTCACAGTTTATGCTTATTCGTGTGCCTATTTCAAATATTCGATTACCCTTCTGGTAGAACATGCTGTTCTTAAAGTACTATCAATTGTTGCATGTTCCTTCTAAGGGAAAGGATATTGCTTCTGAATAGTGAGAGTTACAAAGCAAATAAGCACATCACAATAATCTTGAATGAAAAGTGCATCCAGTAAACAACAATGAATACTAAGGCATGCTGAACTCTGGTGATCGAAATCTTAGGTGAACAATGACTCACAAATCACAACTATTGTTCGAATGAGATCCATTCTTATTTCACTGCACTTAGTGCTCATTCAAAACCATTGAGATATCTTGGTTTGCTTTGAAATTCTAGCAGTTTAAAAGAAAATCTTGCTCTAAACAATGCAGGTGGCATTTCATATTTTAAATGCTATCTATTGCATTAGAAAATTAATTACATGGGTATTTGTATTTCCACGTAAAAATACACGGGTTATGAAAGTTAATTGCATGGGTATTTGTATTTGCACGTAAAGATACACGGGTTGTGAAAGTTTCAGAAAAACCTGCTCAGGAACAAAAAAAAATTTGTTTTCCGAAAGATGGATTTACATGTCACAGTTTCTGGCACGACTGAAGATTGCACATCATTCTGAAGCGCACCATTGCGAAATCCTTCCACTGTGTATGTGTGTGCGTTTGAGTGTGTCTGTGTGTGTGTTTCTTTTTATGCTAGAGCCTTTACATTGTCTTGCCCTCTACACATCAAGGCACAACTTTTTCTCGGTGGAGCCACAGCGCACATTTCACAAAAACGTGTTCGTAGGCAAGCAGTGGCCGCTCAGCATCAAAAAGTCTATGGTCACAGTTTCACACACAATATTGCTGCTTAAAATGAAACTTTGTAAGCACGCTTTAGTCTCGTTACACAGAAATTATTTTTTGCAGTGCTCTGGATTTTTAAGATTATATATCTTTATCTTGCAGAAATGCAGACGATTCATGGTGTTGGGAGTTATGCTGTCTGGCAACCCAGATAATGCAGCGCTGAAGCGCCACTGCAATTTTTTCGCACAAGTACTCTCACATCAGTGCCCACGCAGATGTAAACCACACCATGCGGTTGGTTCCATCTTCAAAGCAGGGTCTTCTGTTAAGCTTGTGCGGCAAGCTTACAGAGCCACAACATAAAATTTTTTCCAGATACTTTCTTGAACTTTCAATTTGTCTTTCTCCCATGACTCATGATCAAGAACTTCACAAATGATTAACACAATAGAACTTTCAACTCATATTATGTTCACTATTACCAATTTTGTCAGTTCAACAGAGGTAGCATTCAAAGCCCAAAAAAGTGTTGCTATTTTGAGACTACACTGTAACACGAGTTTTGATGGCTTTGATATTCTTCAAACAGCTACCACCATCTACCTTACACACCTTTCTTCCCTGTATTACTGCATGCGCGTTGCACCCAGACAATCATTGACATGTTCATTATCGCAGCGGTTTTGTCAAAACAGTAGCAAGCACAGAGTTTGAAGAAAGAAAAACAGATCATAATTCATATTTACAAACAATATATAAGGCCGCAGTTATGTCTATTTACACAGGTACCATAGGCAGGAAATTTAAAATATACTAGTAGTAGCTTCGTTATTTTTGACAATGGGTGCAAACTACCAGGACGCTCCTACCAAAAGTAACATCCTAAAGTCAGCTCTGTCTGCTCCATCCGTGCAAATTATCTTCCTCCTTTCTACATGAAAAATGACAACAACAGAGTTCATGAGCAGCTCAAACTGTGGTTCACATACATTCTCGTCTGGCTTTTTTTCGCCCAATTGCCCACACTTCACTCTGCTGGCCATCTATCCTTTTGTCGCTGCATACCTGATGCGCTTCCATAACTTGTAAAACCAAAAGATTAAAACTAAGTCATTTCCGTCGCATAATACACACACAACACAAAGAACAACACTCTACTGTTGGCTGGCCACTCTATGTGCAAGCTTCAATACCCATCAATAAAATCTAGGTGAAATATCCAATTCTCGGCTGCCATGTGTGCCCAATACAAAACCTGTATTGTCTCAATGACATTACATATATCTCCCAAGTATACTAGAAAAAAAAAGAGAAGAAATAAAGCCCTTGAAATTGATACCAATACGTGTGAAACAGCATTTCACATTTTTGAAAGCTAGCAAAAAAAAAGAAAAAGAAAAAAGTTACCGTCAAGGCATACGGCAAGGAGATACTCTCACTTCTAGCTTTAACGCTGAAAGCAACCTTCGAGAGCACGACACTTCAATTTCAGTAGGTCGTTTCTAGCATGCTGGCCTGTTCATCTCTCTCATTTCACAACCTCTACGTTCCCAGAAGATGCAAGGAGAAGAAAGGAACCGGAAACGTAAAAGGTAAGCCACCTCAAAACAATTAGAACATTAACTACCATAAACACAAGACCAGAATTTAAGGAAATGTCGTAGGACGCCTTTGAGCATACACAAAAGCGCCATTTACCCCAAATTTGCCATGTACAGGACAAAAATTTTATCGCCTTTAATAAAGTGCAGCAACAGCAGGCAATATAAACAAACAAAAAACCAAAGCTCTGTGCACGCAACTAGGAGGTTGAAAAACATAAAAAAAAGGACCATTGAACTTCCAACAAACACGGAGGAAATGTGGGGACAAGGGAAAATGAGTGAACAAGGGGGAAATTGATAGTTACTTTCACGTTACCTTTTTAAAGTATGGAGTCGTTTGGACCGGCAGAAAGCAGTGGAAGAACGACGGACAGATGGAGCAAAATTAAATTGTAACCACACAGAGGAAGAGGCAGGATGGCAGGCAAACCAGAAAAAGCGACATGCAAGAAAGAAAAATAATGAGCCGGTGCTAGCAATTAATAAAAAAAAAGCTACATCGGCAACACCATGCAAGAACCCGGCCAGTTTAAGCAGGTTATTGTGAGCACCATCAACTACACTTGCAAACTCCAAACATGACATAGACAAAGAATTATACTAGCAGACCTGTTGACATGGCACTGACGGCAGCACGATATCCCTACGCAAACGGTTGAAATTTGGCCTGTAAGGTGTATCTAAATATAGATGTGTGTAGTACCATACCTAACCATTACGGATGCAACCACAATAAAGGATATACCCCACCCCATCAGTCCTTATTAAGGCCCAGTACTATCAACCGCTGCACACACTAAGATCAAACCATGATAACACCAGCAGTGTTCTGATAAAACAGGAAAGTAAACGTTCTCAAACTTTTAAACCTTCCAAAGCTCTGCAAGGGCAGTCCTTACACGTGATACATATACGCACCATAAAAACCGGAATATGGGTCTTCTTTTACTTTTTTCAGAAAACAGCCATAGAAAGTGGACCCCCGTTTTATATACAGGTCAATGACAGAAAACTTCGCAAGTCTGACCATTACGGGTCATTGAATTCAACCACCTACATCGTGATCATCGGCATTGCTTTCTTTACTACCAGCCTTGTGCCCTAGGCGGCCTCATTACATTTTTGTTGCCTTGGATATCTATATTGCCTCTGAGATGCACTTTTTTTTTTCCTTGCTCTCAACCAGTGGCCAACGACGGTTCGTCATAGCGTTCAAAAAACAGCAATCGAGTTCGCAAAGGCTAGAAGATACGTGATCTGAAGGGCAAGAAAGAAGTGATGATAGCACATGTGAACGCGAGCGGTAGTCGCGGGTCGCAAACAATAAGTAAATGTTCATCTTTGCACCACTGTTCTAGCTGCTTCATTCTAACTGGACACCCTTTCTTTGTTTCTTCCCGCGATACCGGCAGCCCTAGTTACAGCGGCACGTATGCCTATGATCAGTGGGTAGATCAAGTGCACCACAAAGGCAACTTTAGAGACAACAGTCTTTCTTAACAGAAATTTTGGTCTGTCTGTCTTTGTGCCTGTCTGTCGGCCTGTGTGTCCAACGATTCAGCCACCCGGTAAAAATTCAAGCCCTTGACACCCATACAGCTTGATCTGGTAGCTGCGTTCCATACTTGTGATCACTGTCAATCAAAAAGCAAATATTACGCACATCTGAGGCACAACATAAATGCGCAACTATTAGGCAGTGCTTTTCTTTATTAAAAGAATGCTTATACAGTTGAGCTTACATATAATAACCCCACTTTCGCCTAAAACGAACTTTCGCTTAAAACAAGCAATATCCGCGTGACCGTGAAAATATACATTGGTTCAATGGCACAAAATCGCACTTACAACAACCGTCTACGAGCGCCGCTGATTGGTTACAGCGAACGGAGTCGGCGGTCTGCGAACTCTCCGGGAAACCACTTTCGACCACTGGTCATCAGGCATCGACGAGGTGGCCATACATTCTTTTTGTTAAACGCCAACCCTGCCTCCGCGACCCTCTAGTTGCCGCTCTCCCCAGCCCATGGGCAAAGGAAAGCCGTTTCCTTCTTCCATGCCCAGACTGCTTTTTGTTACGCACCCCTCTATCCTTTGTCCCCTTCCTCCACCCCCCTCTACTCTGAGCACCCCGCATCGCCAGACGAGGCCCGTGTTTTCACAATGCCACCGATCTTTTGAAGACCGGTCGGCCATCTACCCTTTTTTTTTTTGATCGCTGGTACTGTCCTTGGCGTCACCACCGTTTGCCAATATCGTCGGCCACCGGCTGTATCCGATAGTTTGCGTCTAGTGCACGCGCATACGCTACCCCACCTACTCTGATAATTCACGTTTCGTTTCGTGTTTAGGACTAGTTCTCGCTGACTTCGCACATAGCTCAGCAGCCTTGCTCGCCAGTGTGGAAGCGTGAAAACGGCTTTTAATTTGCACGAAACGAATTGCGAAATATCAAAGTTCGTGAGGCAACGCAAACCCGCTAGCGTAACAAAACGATTTTTTGACCACGGCCGCCGATTCTTCAAACACCGCCGCGCGCACCGATCCAGGCAGCCGTGCTTCGACTTATGCACGTGTAGGCACTCTTTCCAAGTTTATTTTTATGAGCGACTTTCGAGGACCTTTCAAGCAAGCTACCCAACCTGCCTCC
The DNA here is from genome assembly GCF_043290135.1 of Rhipicephalus microplus. Classification (NCBI taxonomy): domain Eukaryota; kingdom Metazoa; phylum Arthropoda; class Arachnida; order Ixodida; family Ixodidae; genus Rhipicephalus; species Rhipicephalus microplus. Next base: position 4,672,312 of record NW_027464605.1, read on the forward strand.
TTCCCGTGTGCTTTGATTTTCAAGGTCGCCCTCCCGCCGCATCCTCCCCTCTCTTTACCACAACTCCTTGCTCTTCTCTCGCAAATCTGTTCTGCTCTCTTATCACAACCTCTTCGCCCACGGAGGAAGAATATGCCTTCGCCTATCTCCAACGCTCCGCGATGCCCGCCACGCTGGCTCGAATTAGTTTCGTTTTCTGACTGGAAACGGGCCCGGAACTGTTCCACGCATTCTGGCATGTATGTTGCGTGTGCGCGTCTTGCTCGCTCTTGGTGTGTGTGTGTGATCAGGATGGCAGACGGGGGGGAGGACTAGCACGCTTTTTCCTGCCACTCAACAAAACGTCGAAAGCGTGACCGCTTGGCTTGAGCATAATCCGCGAGTTATGTGCCACGTTACGGAGCGCTTGCTCATGGCTGTTGACCACCTTGCAGTCAACTTGCCACTTCTGGCGTCCCGGTATTCAGCTGTGGAGATGGTGAATAATTAGTGGGCGGCGGTGATGACTACATGCGCGCGAAACTGTTTTCGCAGGGCATACTTCGTCGACGTCGGGCCCGATGCCGAGCTTGAAGCTTCCGAACTGCGGCGGCGATTTGTGGCAGCGCGTCGTCAACTCCGACCTGGGAGAGTGGGTGGGACATCTGTTGCGATGGTTTAATTACGGCCGATGATGATGCCGACACTGCGGAGCCGTGCACGGATTGGGGCATTGTGAATTAAATACGTGGCGAGAACGATTTGAAGAAATGGGATTGCGACAACGACGAAACTTTGGAGCCAATGCCTCATGCAGCTTATGCCATGGGCCTTGGCGAACGAGCACCCTGCCGTTTTAAATGAACTCGAGACCGCTCTTATCGCTTCTGCTCTTCGAAAGACGTGCATCACAGACTTTTTGGGGCAAGATAAGTTTGTGTTTTCACTCGCGACTTTTTTTTAAAAGCCGTGTTTCATTTACTATGAACTTCGGGATACAGCTAACGGATGCCGCATCACGCTAGGGCTCATTATAAGCGGGCTCGACTGTATACGTAATTCTATCACCGCAGAGTTTTTTAAATGTGTAAAGGTGCGACAATGTGACGCTATGAACAAAAAAGCAGGCGTTTCCTACACTTCGCTAAAACAACAAGGTGCTGCCGCCCACCAGTAGCTCATCGTACTAAAAAAACCTTAGTTCCTTCACATTATTGCCAGATGGCGCCATATTTGACCCAGCACTCACTGATCCTGCGCAGAATGTCAAATAAATGTTTTATTCTCTCTTTCCAGACAGAAGACTACCGTCTTTCGATGTCCTTCACAGGGAGGCACGCAGATATGCCGCAAATTTTATTACTGGTGGACACTAATCGCACGACAATACGCAGTGATCAGAAGAAAGCCTTGTTCTGATGGCAGACCGCAGCGTATCTAAAGCTGGTAAAGACAGAGGTTTCAGAGTTTATCCGGAAGCCACACTCTCATGTCGCTATTACCACTGATGACCTCAAAACGCATCCAAATGAAGGCTGCCAAGACAGTTGCGACTTTTTATGAAGATAACGCTTCGAGCCCACCTTTTAGCTTTCTGCCATCTGAAGCTTACTTCTATACACAGATTTGAATGAATGGTGTTTTGACTGTCGAACATTTGAAACTGTTTTACGTTTAATTAAAGCACCTTCTGTTACTCCGGCCCTGCTATGTACCTTTTATTCTTTTTCCAATTTTTCGTAGCTGAAGTTGGGGGGAGGGCTCTACTTATATTTCTCTTTTCCGGTTTTCACGGTATATGCATATTTAAAATCTCTGTGCGTGCAATTACTAAATTTCAAGCTCTGTGAATTCCATGAGTCTAATGCAGCAAAAGACGTTTTCTGCTACGTGATTGATTCATTGATACGTGGGGGTTTAACGTCCATAAACCACTATACGATTATGAAAGATGCCGTAGTAAAGCGCTCCGGAAATTTCCACAACCTGGAGTTTAACATGCAAATAAATCTGAGCACACGGGCCTACAGCATTTTCACCTCCATTGAGAATGCAGCCCTCGCAGCCGGGATTCGATCCCGCGACCTGCGGGTCAGCAGTCGAGTACCTTAACCACTAGACCACCGTGGTGTGTCCCTGCGTTGTGATTTATAGAAGTACACTTGAACCTCAGTATAACAAAGTTGCATCTTACACGAAAATAAGTTCATTATATCCGAAAATTTCTTATAAAGGTATATTCCTAACACTATATTGCATAGCTATTTTTCATTCATTTTGTTGTAACCAACATTTTGTTACATACGGGTTCGTTATATTGAGGTTTGAGTGTAGTCAAAAAAGTTTAACAAAAGTTTGTCTGGTCTGGTATCATGAAGAGAATGTAGATCCGGTCACTGACCACGTCAAGTTGAAGAAACACTTTGACACCTATATAGGTACCTTGTGTGGGGACAAGGAACCCGTATGGGTCCCGAAACGTCTCCGCTTTTTTCACCCTCACTTGGTCAGTGACCGCATTTACAGCCCTGTGATCTATAAAAATCTAGAGGAATGTAAGCTGTGCAGAGCGTGGCGCAAGTGCAGGAAAACCAATGCCTCAGAACCAAAGTCCTAAAAAACCCAAGAAGCCAGGTGCTAAGATTTCAAGTAAAATGCTTAAAAGTAATACAAGGCAAAGCCTGTTTAAATGTAGCCAGGCTCATAGACAGGAGCTGTCAGAAGAAGGCCTTGGTTGCAGCATTAGTCTGTGGAACAATACGAAACAACTGCTTTGCTCATTGGCGGAGTGTCAGCTTTGCTCATTGGCGGAGTGTCAGTTTAGCCAATTTTGCAATGAACGTAATAGCAAGTCAGCACAAAATACTTCAACAAACACCAAATGGCTCATCCCTATTTGTTTAGTGTTTGCTCATCCCAATTATTTAGTGTTGTTTAGTGTTATTAACTCACAATTTTGCGTTAAGAAAGTGAGAATATCATGATACCCCGATAAACCTATCTTCCTACTGCTATTTTACAGTTTAGAGAAATTATTAGAATGCTAACTCTACACAATTCCAGCTAGATGAAAACTAATTTTTTCGAACAGAAGCAATCGTTACATGGTGTGCCTGTGAGTATTTAACATACAACAAACTAAGCTAACGTTCAGTTTCAAATTTTGAAGGACTGGTAACTCCATCTTCAGAAATCTGAACACTAAGTTCATTGCATAACAAAAAACAGGGTCATTTTGATGCTCTAGCTTCAATAAAACTTCATTAGGAAGGTTAGATTGGCAAGATGCAATAGGCTAATCCTGCAACGAAGGCACGCACAGCTCTAGGTAAAGCACATTAGAGGCGTTAGTCACACCAGACATGAAAAAAAAATAAAACAAAATGTCTGGAATGTTAATCGGTGAGATGCGCGTTCATTGCATCCTCGTCTCCTCTCAAAGCAGAAATGTCGAGGAGGCACAAATGGAACGTTATTTTTTTTTTCTCTAGGCAATCTGTGAGAGCTTGCAGCGCAAACTCTAATGGCATCGCAATGAGCAAAAAAACAAAACTATCGCAGGGTGAGAGCAGAGCGGTCCCCAAGAGACGAGCGTGCGAAGAGACAGAGCGAAAAAATGAAATGTAGAGAAGAGGAGGTGATCACTTGCCGAGCAGCGCGGACAGTTCCACTTTCCGGTGGGGACGTTTTTCAGAGGGGGGTTCAGACAAAAGGTGTGGAAGGCCGCAGGACAACTGTCACAACACAACAATTCGCCACCGTCTTTACACACCCGGCAGAACTCCATGTGTTCATCTTCTTCTTGTTCCTGTATACCTTCGCCCTCCTGCGCAAGCGACGGGAGAAAGAGCGAACAATTAGGCACGAGCACCGCCCACGACGACAACACACTATGTGCAAAGAGTGTATCATCGTAATCATCCTAAACCTCGGCCTATTTTATGTCTTACCGGAATACTCAAGCCCCATAACCTCCAGGACGTTAAGAAGCTGGACTAATATAGACGCCACCTTCTGTTGTGGTTGCAAGTCTTGTATATAAGCGTGTGCCAACTAGCCCAGCAACATTAGGATACAATTCAGTGTCCACGGCAGGACAAAAGCATCTCCCAACAATCTCCCATTTGGCCTAGTTTTATGCCCGCAAACCTCTTTAGACCCCCCTTACCATAACTTTGCTGTTCTAGGCTGGATTTTTCATCTCTTAGAATCCTTTCCGCTACTTTGGCTCATTCCCAGTTTTCTTCCCTACAGATTAATTGGCCAGCCCAAATCCATTTCTTTTTTGCTTGTCTCCAGATCGTTAAGAGAAACCTGTAGTTCTCCAAACCACTCCGCTGTTTCCCAATCTCTCAACTTTCTGCATAAAACATCTATTTTTGGTTTCATTGCACGCTGCACAGTCCCCAACTTTTTCTCACGTTTGAGCTGCAAATCAGGAGAATCTTGGAGCAATTTTGCACATTGCAGACTGTACACTGGTCAGACACATCAACATCAAAAAAGTTTTCAACAGCAATGGGGAGTCAGATGCTAAAAGCGTGACCTGATTTGGTGAGGAGCACTACACGACAACTTCAACGAGGACTGCATTTAGTTCCTGTTCAAATGCAGCCATACATTATGTGAAAGATTAGGCAACATACTGTCAGGAAAAAAGGAGAAAATGAGAACTGCGTGCAACTATGACAGGTCAGAGTCAGCAATGACAGGTCAGAGTCAGCAAAAAAAATACCAACTTGTACCGTAATTACTCGAATCTAATGCGCACCTTTTTCCGGTTAAGCGAGTTCATAAATCGCATGCGCATTAAAATCGAGTGCAAAAAAAAAAAATGAATACGGTCATTCTATTGCCATCGGCATTTCTGAAATGGCCGCCTCCTACGTGCGTCGGCATGGCGCGTTGGCCATTTCTGCCTATGTGTTTCCCATGTGCGGCACTTCGTACGTGTTCCGAGTAGTTCGCCATCTTGTAGTGCATTAGCATCGACGCCATGAAAGGACCGACTCCAAAAACTTGACGAGTGCACCACGATGCCGCTTTTAAAAGAAAAGTCGTCGCGTGTGCAGAAACGGACGGAAATCGGGCCGCATCGAGGTCGTTCAGAGTTCCCGAAATGTGCGTGCGGGACTGGCGGAAATAAAAGCAGAAGATTGTCAACAGCAAAGATAAAGGCTTCAGTGGACCACAGCAGGATCGGTTTCCGCAAATTCAAGAGATGCTCGGCGAGTATGTGATTGAGCAGTGAGCGGCACAGCGGCCCGTGACGACAGAACTTCTCCAAGTGCAAGCTATGCTGCTAGCCTTAGAAAAAGGGCTAATGCGGAGCCAGTTTAAAGTGAGCAGGTGCTGGATAACTAACTTTATGAAGAGGAAAGGCTTTTCCCTCCGAAGGCGAACGGGCATATGCGAAAAGTTTCCGGAGGAGTACGATGAAAAGCTTCACAGTTTTCAGAGGTTCGTCCTAAACTTGCGGCACAACAACGGCTACCTGCTTGGGCAAATCGGGAATGCCGATCAGACGCCCCTTTACTTCGGCATGCCTGGCACCACAACCGTCGAGAAGAAGAGGCGAAGCAAGTTCGCTTGCTGACATCGGGCCATGGTAAATCTAGAGTGACCGCAATGCTCCGTTGCACATCAGATAGGCACAAGCTTCCCCCGTACCTCATATTTAAACGGAAGACGCTCCCGAAAGGAGTCATTTTCCCGAGTGGTGTGATCGTGCGGGCCAACTAGAAAAATGGGTGTGCGTTGCGATCGATGTCTTACTATTTTTTTTTTCGTCGTGGAAACTGAGTGCGCGTTACAATCGAGGGCGCGGTAGAATCGAGTAAATACGGTACTTTCGCCCATAACTGGCACCAAGAAAAACTCGGTGATGCAAACCAAGTGCCACTTACCAGAGCAATGATCGAGGACTTGCAGCTGCCAAACTAAAGCGTAGTTATAAGATCGTCGACTCGCGGGCACAGAACAAGTACAAGTGCATCACTAAGTAAAGCAATTTTCGACAACCGTGACCTCCCAATGCTCAGCTCAGGCGGCAAGCCATGCTCTTCCGGAGCAATGATCAGACCGATAACGAGGCGTG